>NW_007251274.1:258938-259400 GCF_000164805.1 Carlito syrichta
GGAGCCTTCCGGGCCGGACACGGGCCGAGGCCGCGGCCTGAGCCGCGGGCGCTGGGCCCAGGCCGGGGTGGTGCGGACTCACTGACCTGCGGTCTCAGGACTCAGGCGCACGCGAGGGCAGCGCCGGAGGGGGAGGGGGTGCCGCTCCCTCCGGGTCCCCCCCAAGAGGAGGAGAAAAAAACCCGTCCGGAGTTTAAAACAAAGAGGCGGAAATGCCCGATGCGAGCCGAGCGCAGAGTCGGGGGCGCCGCGCTTGGAGCATGCGCGGTGTACGGCTCGTCTCCCAGCCCGCGGCCGGGGCAGGGGCGGGCCTGGAGGCGGGGTCTAAGTGGAGTCTGAAGGGGCGGGGCCACAGGGGCGGGGCGTGGTCAGAGGGCGCAGGCGCGTCGGGGCAAGGGCTCTGCAGAGGGCTACCCGAGGGGCGCGAGGATAGGGGTGGAGCCTGAGGGGCAGGAGTGGGCG
>NW_007251274.1:259446-265473 GCF_000164805.1 Carlito syrichta
TAGGGCGGGGGTCTGGGCGTGGTCTGGGGCACAGGGCTTGCGCCAGGCGGCGTGGCCGCGGGACCGTGTCCCGGGCTCTGCCGGCTGTGGGAGCGCCTCAGACCCGATTCCTTCCTGGGAAGCCATCTGGTCCTCGGGCTCTTGTCCCCCTTATCGAGCGTCCTCGAGACAGGGGACAGCAGGGCTGACTCCGTACTCGTCCGTGCGTCCTCCTGTGCGAAAGCCCAACTCGGAGCTGTGAGCGGCGACCGTGACGTTGATGCCTTGTGGGTCCAGCTGCGGTGGGAGGGGCAGTGACGGGAGAAGTAAACATGGAGACGTGCAGGACCGGGGCAGCAGGGGTGCTGGGGTGTCCCTACTGTGGGTTGTCCGGGCGAGGGAGGACAGAGGCCACGCAGACATCTGGGGTGGGTGGCACAAGGCGGGGAGTCCAGCACGCACGGATCGGACTTGGGGCGAGTGCTTGGCAGAGGTGGATGCAGACGAGGCGGGTGTGCTGCACTACTTGTCATGAGGTCAGGTGGGACTGCATGCTGTGTGTTCAGGTGAGCTGTGTGTGTGAGTTCAGATGGGACTGCATGTCGTGAGGTCAGGTAGGCCGTGTCATGAGAATCAGGTGGGCTGTGTGTCATGAGGTCAGGTGGAACTGCATGCTGTAAATTCAGGTGGGCTTCGAGTTGTGAGGTCAGGTGGTGCTGTGTGTCATGAGATCAGGTGGGCTGTGTGCTATGAGTTCAGGTGGGCTTCTAGTCACGTGGCCAGATCGGGTGTGTCATGAGGTCAGGTGGGCTACATGTCAAGAGGTCAGGGGGTGTGTCATGAGGTGAGGTGGGTTGCATGCTGTGAATTCAAGTCGTGAGGTCAGGTGGGCTACATGTCAAGAGGTCAGATGAGGGGTGTGTCATGAGGTCAAGTTTTGCATACTATGAGTTCATGTGGGCTGCATGTCGTGAGATCCGGTGAGCTATGTGTCGTGAGATCAGATAGGCTGCATGTCCTGAGGTCAGGTGGGCTGCACGCTGGAGGTCAAGAGGGGCTGTGTGTGAAAGCCTCCCCCTCTGGCTCCCTCTTGACCTTGAGGAATAGGGACCAAGAGGTGGCGCTCTGAGTCCAGTGGAAGGGTGGAAGGGCCAGGTTATGTGAGAGGAGATGGATGAGGGCAGCTGCTGAGAGTCAGTGCTTTTGGTGGGGGGGGCGGATTCTGAGGACAGCTGTGGTGTCTGCCAGACCCTCCCCCCCCGGAAAGCAAATGTGAGGCTGTGGGATGCAGGAATGGGATGGGAGTGTGGGAGTCCTTGGCTTATAACCTCTGGAGCTGGATGGTCAAGAGAGGGATTTCCACGGATGCCCTCATGGAGAAGTCCAGAGTCTGGGAGAAGCCACGGGGTCAGGGGAGTGTGCAGGGTTGAGCCATGGCAGCAGTCCGGTGGGGGGAGGCCTGAGTCAGTGGCTGGGAGGACCTGAGGTCAGCTGGGTCTCCAGAGGTCTTGGCCAGCACAAGGTGGATGCATTGTTGGGTGGAAAATTGATCGTGGGCCAGGCTCGGTGGCTCAGCCTGTCATCCCAGCACTTTGTGAAGCCAAGGTAAGTGGATTGCCCATGCCCGCGCGTTCGAGATCAGCCTGGGCAACTTGGCAAGACCTCGTCTCTACAATAAGTCGAAAATTAGCCGGGCATGGTAGCACACGCCTGTAGTTCTGGCTACTTGGAAGGCTGAGGCAGAAGGATCGCTGAAGCCCAGCAGCTCAATGCTAGGGTAGCTGTGAGCATGCCACTGCACTCCAGCCTGGGTGACAGAGTGAGACTCCTACTCAAAAAAAAGAAAAAGAAAAAGAAAAATGGATCATGGTGGGTTCAAGGGCAGAGGGTAGAGAGCAGAAGCATGAATATAGATGACATTTCAAGGCGTTTTTCTGCAAAGGAAATCAACAGAATGGGGCTCTGGCTGCAGGACCTGAGGATGAGGCTTTCTGTTTGAGTGGGCACTTCAGTGGCCCCCATGGGGCTGCAAGGGTAGCCCTGTGGCGGGGAGATTGACCATGTTGGAGAAGGGGAAGGGTTGCCTGGGGCATGGGACCCAGGGCCAGGTGGGCAGCTAGTCCTCCACAGCAGGCTGCACAGCTCTTCTAGGTCAGGGGAGGAAGGCTGCTGAAGCAGGGGGAAGGGGTGAGTGGTATCCCAGAAGGAGGGTGGGAGCAAGGTGCTGCTGCTGGGGACAGCAAGAGAGTAATGAGCAGGCCAGAAGCAGCCTAAGCTGAGGGCAGTGGCCCAGGCAAAGGAGGAGCAAGTGCACTGCTGGGAAAGCCACAGTGCAGAATTAATTCACTCCAGACTTGGGTCCCTTCTCGCAGAAGGCATAGACCCAACATGTGGGCTGCCTGCCACTCTCCTGGATGACTTTGTTACACCAGTAATACCCCAGACTGTGACCCCGAACCCTGGGTTCCTTTGTCCACTGCATTTCTGCAGAGACGTCTTTAGGGAGCTCCCCCACACGGCATAATGGTGATTCCTGGTTCTTCAGAATCTGCTGTTCCCCCAGGGCCCCCTGCCAGCATTAAGGCCAAAACCAGGCAGGAGTCCTTCTCCGTACCCTCTTCCTCATGGCCACACTGGCCATCAGTTACCCATCAGAATCTGGTCACACCTCCTCCCTCCCCCAGGTCCAAACCATCCACTCTTCCTGAATTAGCCAGTGGCCTTCAAACTGGTATCCCTGCTTCTTTTCCTGGTCCCCAAATCTATTTTCAACAAAAAATAGCGACTCTCCTAAAACACTGTCAGGGCATGTCCCTTCTCTGCTCCTACAGGGGACCAAGAAACCTGGGATGCTGAAAGTGTGTTGCCTTGGTGTAAGTTCACAGTGTACAAGTGTGTCCAAACTCATGTAAGTGCACATGTTACATACGTGCATGCCTTCCTCAGCAGAGTTGTAAAGACAGAAGGAATCAGAAATCATGGCACACATGGACTGCCGGAGAGGGGAGGCCTTCCCTGGGGCACTGGCCCGCTGCCTGCCTGCCCAACTACTGCCTCCTACAGGCCCCTCTTGGGTCTTTCCAGCCACTCACACTCACTAGCCCCACTCTTTGCCCTGTATACCTCTGCTTGTCTTCATAGCTCGACGTCCCGAAATTGCTGTCTCCAGTTTCCCTCCCCTAGTTCTCTCTTAAACCCATCTCTGTTGCCCCATCCCCACTGCTACAAAATGCTCTGGTCCAGACCACCCAGGACCTTGTGGGCTAAGTCCAGTGGCCACTGTCACCTCCATGACCTTGGCAGCATTAGACTGCCCACCACACTCCTGTTTCCTGCTGTCCACCTGGCACCTTCCCAGACCCTGCGGTTGTTCTCTGTGTGACCTCTGCCGAGGCTGGAGACCCTGCAGTACATACGGATGCCTCCTTCTGGAACAGAGGACAGCTCTGGGCTCCCTCAGACTTGCTTTCTCCCATTGTCCCTGTCTCAGTCAATGGCGATTCCATCCTCTCTGCTACCGAGGCTGGGGCTTTTGGATGTGTTTCTGACTCCTCTTTCTCTCTTTCTGCATCCATTCATCGAGGTCCTGCTAGCTCTGCCTTTAAAACATGCCACAGTTCAACACAGCTCTCCAAAGCTGCCTGGCCTGAGCATGCCCTAGCCTGCTGGCCTGCTGCCACTGCTTTGGACCCACCCCCCACCCTGAGTCTATCCTGAACAGAGCAGCCAAGGCCCAGGGGCATCCCACTTGTGCATAATGTCCTCTGAGGTCCGGCCTTGTGTCAACCCCTGCTCCCACCTCTGGCCTGATCTCGGGCTGCTCCCCAGCTCACTCCCTGGGACTGCAGCTCTCCTGGACACCCCTAGACCTGCCAGTGCTGCCTTCAAAGCTGTGGGCGCTGCTTCCAGGCCTGGGTGGCTTGTCCCTGATGCCGCGTGGTTCCACTTTTTCTCAGTCTGTGCTCAGCTATCTCCTTGCCACTGAGGCCTCTCCTGACCCATCTATTGACAAAACCCCCAGAAAACTTACCTTGTTGGCAAGACCGTCAGGAAACAGGACTCTTGTATGTCATTGGTGGGAATGGAGGGGGCGTTTGACTATCTCCAGCAAAGCCACCCAGGCATTTCTTCTTTGGCCCAGCAACCCCCATGCAAGAATGTGTTCCCAAGATACACTGGCAAGAATGCAAAAAACAAACAAACAAAAAAACTATGATCAAGGCCACTAATTGTAGCATAATTAGAATACAGAAAACCAAAGATTCCATAGGCCCATCCACGTGTGATTAATCAGATACACAACTGGACCGCCACATTTTGGGTAACTTGAAACTGAAAAAGAAGTGACAGGTGCCACCACAAGCTGCTACAGTGACCTCCAGTAACAGTATCCAGGACATGTTAACATGGGCAAGGTGGAGAAAAGAGTGCATGGTTGCTCTCATTCACCCAGAGGAGGCCTGCAGAATGGTCTATGTACATTCCCACGGATTCTGGAAAGACCATGCAGGAGCAGGAATTTTGTGTCTCCCCAAATTCCCTTGTGAAACACAGAACAACAAAACAGCAGAACAAAGCACAGGTGGGCAGCGCTACTGGAGGCCCAGTGGCAGGTGGAGGCAGAGCTCTGAGCCTCTCCCTCGTGCTGTCAGCACAAGTGTGGGGGCTTGAGTTTACCCTCCCACCTGAGGCAGCTGACACACTGGGCAAAATCCATCAAATAGGGATTTTCACACACTGGACATCAGCAGCCACAGGCCATGATTCCCGAGAGGGATGAACAGAGGGGTAAGCCCTGAGGAGGAAAACCCCCTGACTGCAACCCAGGGAGGGAGCCTCCGGAAGGCTCAGGTGCAGGAGTCCTCAGGGTAGAGGATAGAGGGGACACTGCCCAGAGCAAGGGCTCTGGGATGGGCGTGCATGGAGGGGACTGCCAGAGTTGGGAAAGACCCTAAAAGGAGCTGGGGGGACATTCTAGAAGAGCACACAGGGTGGGGAGCCCTTGTGGGCCAGCAGGCAGGTGGTCAGCTGTGGGACAAGCTGAAGGCTGGGCTGGTCCAGATGAATAAGGCTTGGAAGGCTGGAGAGGACCAGTGTGTCTCCAAATAACTTGCCTTTGTCCAGAATGAAGCACAGGTGCATCTATAGGAATACAATGTATTCGGTTCTCAACAGGGAACATACAGGATGGAACTGCTGGACCATGCAAAAAGGAAAATGTGACCTATAATGAAGGAAAAAACCATCTGTTGAAGCAGACCTAGAAGCAGCACCGATGCAGAAAGGGTGGCGTGTGCACTGAAGCCGTGATGGTGAGTGTGTTTCGGACTCTGGAGGAACCAGGAGAAGGCGGAATGTTCTGGGCATGGGTTGGGAGACAAACAAGAAAACAAAGATGTCATGAGACCATGAGACCCAGAGAGGCTCCCACCAGCCAGAGCTGGGGCATGATCATCAAAAAGAGCAATAGCAGCAATAGATTAAAAGCTATTGAATGTTTTTAAGCCACGAGTGCATAATGCTACTTTTTAAAAAGATAGTGTAGTAGGATGCTGAGGAACCAGCTTATTATTTTGAAAACTAGTGATTAATGGGGAACAACCAGCCAGTCATTTGTCTTCCCTTGTATACAAACTGCATCTCAGGGTTACCAGAGATTGGATGAGAGCTAGCTTCTCTTTATGAATATTCCAGCTAATCAATGGCAAAAATATAGAACTCAATATCCCCATTTCACTGCCACAGTGAAATAATGGACATAGGTAACAGCCATCAGCACTACTGACATTACCGAGAGAGGGTCAGATATGATGTGCCTTCTGGCAGACAACAGCACCACTGCTGTCACCGATAGCATGCTCAGCTGCTCATCACTTGTATACCAAAATAAACAAGCACAAGATGTAGTGAAAGGAAGGTGATTTTAATTTTAAAAAGCAGATGGGGAAGCCGGGCTTGGTGGCTCAGCCTGTAATCCCGTGCCTTTGAGAGACTGAGGTGAGTGGATTGCCTGAGCCCACGGGTTCGAGACCCGCCTGGGCAGTGAGA
>NW_007251274.1:265493-341969 GCF_000164805.1 Carlito syrichta
CACTCCAGTCTGGACGACAGAGTGAGACTCCAACTCAAAAAAAAAAAAAAGCAGATAGGGAAATGGCCAGGCTCATACTGCAGAAAAATTATTTCAAAATTTTAGGCTGAGGATAGGAATTTTCTTTTATTTATTTGTTTGCTTATTTTGGGTTAGGGGTCTTTGTCACCCAGGCTGGAGTACAATGGCATGATCACAGTTCACTGTAGTATTGATCTCCTGGTCTCAAGTGATCCTTCTGCCTTAGCCTCCCTAGCAGCTGGGACTACAGGTGCACACCATCATGTCCAGCTAATTTTTTGATTTTTGTTTTGTAGAAACAAGGTCTTGCTATGTTGCCCAGACTGGTCTCGAACTCCTAGGCTCAAGCAATCTTGCCACCTCAGCCTTCCAAAACTCTGGGATTACAGGCGTGAATCACTTCATCTGACCCCAGGATAGGGGGTTTTCATCTGACCCCGGGATGGGGGGTTTGGAATGAGGAGTACCTGGGAGCGTCAGCATGGGGAGCTGGACTTGCTTTGATGGCTATCTTGAACGTGCACCTGGAGAGCTGGCCAATACCATCCTGACTGTGACCAGGTTGTAGATTAATTACCTTAAGATGACTTCTTTACAATGGAGAATTCTGCCTTCTGCCGTCCGGCCTCCATGCTCTGTTATTCCAAGGTCAGCCTCTGAAGCAGCCTCTGAAATGTCTCAACCAAGTACACAATTAGATAAATAGGTGTGTGCTCAGTCATGGGGTCATTGTGAGAGGGGAAGCCAAGAGTAAAAGAAAGAAAAAAAAAATCTTTAAAGTGTAGGCTAGGGGAGAAAAAGACTTCAAATCGTTTCTCAAAAGCTGAAAGGGACATTCTCAGTTACGCTGCAATGAGGTCTTGCTAAAAAATCCAGTGTGACTCCCAAGTGCAGCAGATACTCTGTGCTCCCCACACCTCAGATACTCTGACATCCCCGGGAAGCCCCTCCAGTGGGGCCTATCCCAGGCCTTCTCTGACAGGTGGAGGGAGAGTCCCTGTAGCCCACAGTGCATGGCAGCACCACTCTCCCGGGACGAATTGAGCTCCCCAGGGAAGCCATTTCTGCAGAGACAGCCCTAAGAGCCATGAGGATGCGCCTGTGTTTGGCAGTTCCACCCTCCCATCTCTGACTCCGTGCTCCTTTCTCCCTAAGTTGTCTCCTAAAGAAAGCTCCTGACCCATGTTCTTATCTTTCTAGGGGACCTGAACTAAGACACTGATCAGGCTGCCAGGTCTCACACAGACTTACAGGATGTGGGAACGGGTGTGAGACAGCTTGGGATGCAAGCAGAAACTCTCAGAACAAGTGGATTCTGTGTCTTCCACAAAGAGCTTGCAAGGGACTAAAAAGATACAGCAAGAGAAACTATCCATTGAAAAAAAGCAGAGTGTAGACTGAGACCAATGATTTTATTGGGATCCTGGGTCAACCAGGTGGAAATCTTAGAAATAAACTTTTTAGTCACTGACATCCACAAAAAGCAATAAATGAGATAACTCACAAAACAGTTGAGGAGCTTGTTGGTGCTGTGATTGGTGGTGCTGAGGCTTACCTTGGGGGCTGCAGCACCAGAACACAGACAAACAACTCAAGGCCAGGTGAGGCCAGGCAGGGCAGGACTGACAAATGGAGATTTAGTGAGCCCACAGGAGCAGGACAGAGGGACAGCGTTCATGAGGCAGTAGTGAGAAGCTTCAGACTTAGACCAACCTGACTCTGCAGAGCGGGATGCAACTGTCATCCTGAGTGTACAGGTGCCCAGTGGTGATTGACCATCCCAGCAGGTACTAGACAGAGAAGGCAGGATGCCCACAGGAGAGTTAGACCATCCACAGATAGCACATTGGCAACTGTCAAAGTCTAATCATAATTTAACCATCAACTGTGAAATAATACTAAAGGCTAATGTATGTGCTTTCTTAAAAAAAAGCACAAAGCTAAAACCCAGCAGTAACCACAAGGAAGCTGTGTGTGTGTCCAGTGAACAGGCAACACATTCTAAAATCCTTGGCCTATTGAGGAAGAACTTAAAGACACTGTATAACTTCAGACTTTATTGGGGAAATGTATAGTTCATTGTGTATATTGAAAGTTTAATGGCAAATCCTGAAAGGATGGCATCTAGTCCAGCAGGGAGAAGGAAGGGAGGGAAGTAAAAGGTGATTTCAAAACAGTGAGCCAGAAGAAGAGGGAGAGCAAACCCAAGAGGGGAAGGATGGGTCTGACCGCATCAGGCATCATTGTAAGTAGAAAGAGTCACATGCTGAAAAAGAGTGTTAGACTGAATCAGAAAACAAAACCCCAACTAATGTTTCTTACAAGAAGCACGTTTAAAACAAAACATGCTGAAAAACCTGAAACAAAAGTGTAGAAAAATACTTCATAGGGATGCTATTGCCACTATCTTTATATATAAAAAAAAATAGAACCTAAGGGGAAGTTCAGTTATAGGGATAAAAAGTTACAACATAATCAATAATAAAATACGAATCCATTAAGAAAACTGAACTAAGCCGGACTTGGTGGTTCAGCCTGTATGCTTTAGGAGGCTGAGGGTAGTGGATTGCCTGAGCCCGCGGGTTCAAGACCCGCTTGGGCAACTTGGCGAGACCTCATCTCTACAATAAACGTAAAAAATCAGCCGGGCATGGTGGCGTGTGCCTGTAATTCCGGCTACTCGGATGACTGAGGCGGAAGGATCGCTGAGCCCAGCAGGTCGAGGCTGCAGTGACCGGGAGCGGCCACTGCACTCCAGTCTGGGTGACAGAGTGAGACTCCAACTCAAAAAAAAGAAAGAAAGAGAGAGAGAGAGAGAGAGAGAGAGAGAGAAAGAAAGAAAGAAAAAGCAAGCTGAACTAACAAAAATTATAAGACAAATGGAACAGAAAAAATTATCGAAGACATTAACTCGTCTATCAGAAATTTACAGATCAGAGCTGGGGAAAAAAAAACAACTTAGTTAAGAATATTGGGCAATCCCCTTGGGTTCCCTTCTGCTGTGGGAGCTTTTCTGTTCTCTCAATAAATCCTGCTTTCTCAAAAAAAACAAAAACAAAAATAAAACAAAAAAAGAGTATTGAACAATGGCTCAGGTCTGTAATTCCAGCATTTTGGAAGGCTGAGGTGAGAGGATTGACTGAGCTAAGGGGTTTGTGAGCAGCCTGGGCAACTTGGGGAGTCCTCTTCTCTACAATAAATTAAAAAAAAATTAGCAGGGCATGGTGGTGTGCACCTGCAGTTCCAGCTACTTGGAAAGCTGACGTGGAAGGATCACCCAAGCCCAGCAGATCAAGGCTGCAATGGCCGTTAGCGTGCCACTGCACTCCAGCCTGGGCAACAGAGTGAGACTCTGACTCAAAAAGAAAAAAAAATTATTAGTTAATTTAAAAATATTGAATATTTGAGCAACTAAAAGGAAAGAGCTTTATCTAGTAGGTAATTTAGAATGCTGCATGAAACAAATAGAAAGCATATATGTATATATCAGCATATATAATATATATTTTCAAGTATACAGAGAATGTGTACAAACATTGACCAAGTATTTATTCACAAAGAACATCTAGGCCAGTTTGAAAGTGTTTCATGCAAATGACATTTTCTGATTTCTCTGCAAATAAATTAGAATTCAACAATAAGACAGTTTTTTAAAAGTCATGTCTGTAAAATTAGAAGTACATTTGAAAATAACTTGAGAATTATGTGCAGAACCTAAATGTGGAAAACTGCAAAACTCTGATCAAAGAAATCAAAGAAGGACCCAATAATGGAGAGATGTTTCATGTTCATAGATAAGAAGTCTCAACACTGTTAAGATTTCAGTTCTTTCTAACTTGATTTGTAGATTGAACACAATCTCAATCAAAATTCCAGCAAGATCTTTTGTGGATGTTTACAAGCTGATTCTTCAGTTTATATGCAGAGGAAGAAGACCTAGAGTAGCCAACATGATACTGAAGAAAAAGAACAAAGTCAGAGGACTGACACTACCCCACTTACTATAAACTTACATTGACCAAGACAGTGTGGTGTCATCAAAACAATAAACAAAGAAATAGACAGAATGGAAAAGAGAGACCAGAAATAGCACCACACGAATTTGGTCAACTGATCTTTGCCAAAAGAGCAACACAATTGAATGGAGAAGGAGTCTTTTCAACAACTGTTGCTGGAACAATTGTACACCCACATATAAAGAAAAATAAATCTAGACACAGACCTTACACCTTTAATTAAAATTAACTCACAATGGATTATAGACATGTGTAAAACACAAAAGTATAAACCTCCTAGAAGATAACACAGGAGAAAATCTAGGTGGCCTTGGGTTTGGCAATTATTTTTCAGATATAATACCAAAGGCATTGATTTCTGCACTATGAAATTCACTGTTAAAATAATGAAAATACTTGCAAGTCACATATCTGGTATCCAAAATATACAAATAATTTTTTTTTTTTTTTTTGAGTCAGGGTCTCACTCTTGTAGCCCAGGCTGGAGTGCAGTGATGAGATCATAGCTCACTGCAGCCTTGAACACCTGGGCTCAGGTGATCCATCTCAGCCTCCTGAGTAACTGGGACTACAGGCGCATACCACCATGTCTGGCTCATTTTTTTGATTATTATTATTATTTTTTTGGTAGAGACAAGATCTTGGTATGTTGCCCAGGCTGGTCTCAAACTCCTGGGCTCAAGCAATCCTCCCACTTCAGCCTCCCAAAGTGCTGGAATTACAGGTCTGACACACCTTGCCTGACCCCCCCCAGAAAAAAACTCTTAAAATTCAACAATAAGAAAAAAAATAACTGGATTTTAAAATGGGTGAAAGTTCTAAATAGACACCTCATCAGGGAAGGTACACACTTGGCAAATCAGCAGTTGGAAAGATGCTCAAAATCATATGTCATTAATTGCAAATTAAAACAAAATTAAATTTCCCCTATACTTTGTAATACAGTAATGGTGGACACATGTCACCACACATTTGTCAAAAACATAGGATGCACAACACAAAGAGCAATCCTAATGTAAACTATGAATTTTAATTAATAAGAATGTATCAAGATTGGTTCATCAATTATAACAAATGCACTAAATTAATGCAAAATGTAAATAATAGGAGAAATGGTGTACATGAGTTGAAGAGTAAGTAGCAGCTCTGTACCTTCTGATCAATTTTTCAGTAAACCTAACATTGCTCTAAAAAGTAAAGTATATCAATTTTAAAAAGCATATTACTAATAAATGTAACAAAACAGGGCAAAATTAATATTCTGAAAACTACAAAACATTATCAAAATAATTTAAAGAAGATCTAAGCAAATGGAAAGATATCCCACATTTATGGATGGGAATACAATATTGTTAAGGTGTCACTACTCCCAAGAATCACTCAATGCAATCTATAGCAAAGTCCCAGTTAGTTTTTTTTGTTTTTGTTTTTGTTTTTTGCAGAAATTGATCCTAAAATTCATATGGAAACGCAAAGGACTCAGAATGACCGAAACAATCTTAAAAAGAAACAAAATTGGCAGACTCCCATTTTCCAATTTCAAAATTCCTACGAAGCTGAAGTAATCAAAACATATGACTCCATACACACACACAAAAGATACCCATTTCCAATATGTACAAGAAAAATTTAGTAACTATCCCATGACATATATAAAGTAGCTATGCTGCACAATACACAAAAAAATTAGATACCCCTTCACACCATCTCCAAGCATTAACAAACTAGGCCCTAATGGGAGGCAATTCTCCATGAAGATCTCAGGTTTCCATACGGCTCAGGTCGTCAAATGCTGTGGAGCCTCAAGGATAGTGAAGCTGAAGTCCCTCTTCCTGGAGACTTTTCCAGACCTGCCCCCCACCCCAAGGTTTACGTACATTCCAGGGAAGGGCTTGGAGTTCTCTCTCTGGAGGGAGGATGAGGAGACACCAGCAGCCCCATGTAAGATAAGTGTCTAATTTCAGGGTTCTTCTGACAGGCACCCCCATGTGTTCAGGCCCACCTGTGCTGCCCGTGGGTGCTGGACTGGTAATCAGCATGAGGTAGCCGCTGCTTTTGCTGTGAGTCACTGATGCTCTTGGTCTCTGACCAGGCTCTAGTGTTTCCCATGCATGTCTACATGTGAAACAGTGGCAGATTAACACGGCTTGCAAGTGGAGCAAACCTCAGACCCTCTGGGTTTCCAGTTTAACACACACTCATGCTACACCACACACACCCATCTCCTCTACACACTAATTAGATGCCTGTTTTATCCCATGCAAACAAAAAAACAGACAATCATTTTATCCCATATGTACATACACGCACAAAAGGCAGAGACCCATCTCACATGACAAATACAAAATGTAAAATATCCATCTCCCACCACACATACCAAAAAACTATACAGCCTTACATAGCACAACATGAACACATACTAGACACCGATCTCATACCAGGCACATCCACAAAATAGATGAGTATCAGGCCCTACCCCCAAAAATGAGACACCCACCACACACACATACACGTGTACACACACACACACACACACACACACACACACACACACACGCACACAAATACTTCACACCATGCAACAGGAAGGTAGACACCTAATCGCACAATATACAAAGCTATTTAGAGAACAGTTTAAGCCCTGCACACACACAAAATCGAAGATCTCCTCATGACACACACACACAAACACAATGCCATCTCATATCACACATATACAACGTATTGCCCGTCTCATATGACACACACACAAGTACACCAGTTCGTTCAACCATTTAAACTGAATCAGTCTGGGGAGCGGAGACAGATCAGACTCTGGAGTCCTCCAAGGAGGGCTAGGTGGGGCCCCGGATACTCAGTGCCGTGTCTCTGGGCTCACATGAGCTCCCATGCTGGGCAGACAGGAGGCAGCCCTCCAGGGCTTCTCTCCTGGTGGCTGACTGGAGTCTGGCAGCATTGGCCAGAGCCTTCTCTTGTCTAAGTAAATAAGCAGGGGACTATTCCAGGGCCTTCCACATCCATGAGCATGAAGTCATGTCATCCTTTCTGGGGAAACCTGAGAGTGGGTGCTGGTGGCTGACTGGTCTCTGCTGTGGGTTGGTACTGCATAAGGGCTTTCAGCAGCCAGAATCTGGAGGGAGGTGCAAGGGACAGGTATGAGTCATTGTGTGGATGTGTGTGGCATGAGGTGGTATCCAAGTGTGCTTCTGGGACCAGACAGGTCCAGGAGGCTCTGTCCAGGATGTATGTGAGGGAAGGAAGAGGAACTTGCCCAGCAGAGAGGGCACGCGCCCACAAGGTGCCTATTTTTACCCAGGCCCCGTGCTGCCAGTCTGTACCCCGGAGAGGCTGTGTGGGCAGGCTCCTGCCCCCATATCACTTACGTTCTCTGGGAGGAAAAGACAAAAACCCAGTAAACCAACAAATAGCACAAGCCCGGGCCATCTCATCGTTGAGGGTAAGATTTCCTCCATGACACCATCCCCAGAAAAGGTATCTGGCCTAATGCTCCAGCTTTTGGCAAAGCAATTGTTCTCAGTGGCTTGGTTTTGAACAAGCTACTGTTTAGGGAAGATACATTAGCCTGAAGCAGCCTCACTTAGTGTTAGGCTGGGATGCTGATAGAAGTCTGCATTTGGATTTAAAAAAAGAGATAAAGACAGTAAAGCACAGGCTTATCCGTAACTGTGTGTGTTGAATGTTGTTTTAAACAGCCTTTGAGGATCGTTTTCAAAAGCAAGATACTCGGCGCCTCTGTGTGGAGATCACCATCCCAAAGGTACACGGATGGCTTCTGGGCTCAGGGTGACAGTCTCTGAATGGAGCTATCCCTGGATTCAAGATTCAAGCAACAGAGATGCTCACCTTTGTCGAGAATTTACACAAAATTGTTTCACTACATATGAGAGTGGGAAATGTCACTGTTTCCTCATGAATGGACTTTGCATGTTATGTGATTTTTAAAATATGAAGCTTCTCATTTTGAGTTAATTGTAGATTCACATGCAGTTGAGGAACTAATACAGAGAGATCCCTTTGCCCAGTTTCCCCCCAAAGGTAATGTCTTGTAGAACACAAATGCACTACACCCATGATGCTGACGTTGGCACAGTCCTCCCACCCCACTCAATGTCTCCAGTTGTGTGCGAGTGTGCATGTGTGTACTCAGCTGCACACAGACATATCACATGTGTGGGTCCATGACTCCACTGCCACAGTCAAGATGCAGAACATGTCCACACCACAGGAAGGCCACCTGTTGCCCCTTTTTACCATATCCCTCCTGCCACCCCGTCTACCAGTTCATAAACTCTGGCAACCTCTCATCTGTTCTCCATTTCTAAAATGGTATCTTTAAAAAAATGTGACATAAATGGAACCCTAGAGTAGTTAACCTTCTAGGTTAACTGCATAATTACCTGAAGATTCGTGTGGGTTGTTGCATGTGCTAACAGTTCATTCCTACTGAGTAATATGTTGTGGTTTGGGTGTATACCACAGTTTGCTTAACCATTCGCCTCCTAAAGAACATCTGGGCTGTTTCCAATTTTTGGCTCTCACAAGTAAAGCTGCTAGGAACATTTGGGCACAGGTTTTTGGATGAACATAAGGTTTTATTTCTCTGTGATAGATGCCCAGGCGCATAATTGCTGAGCTGTATATTAATTGCATGTTCAGTTTTGTGAGAAACTGTCATTGTCTTCCACAGTGGTTGTAACATTTATTTTCTTAGCAGCCTTGTCAGTATTTGGGATTATCACCGTTTTTTATTTTAGCCATTTTGAAAGGTGACAATGTGCATTTTCCTAATGGCTAATGATATTATTCATTCATCATTATTTGTCATTAGTGTATCCTTTTCAGCAAAATATTTCTTCATATTCTTTTGCCCTATTTTTAATTGGATTTTTTAACTGTTGAGTTTTGAGGGCTCTTCATATATCCTCAATACCAGAACTTTCTTGGATACGTGGTTTGCAAATATTTTTCCCAGTCTATGTGTACATGAACCTTTTGAAGGAATTGCATTAAACCTATAGATAGCTTAGAGAGAGCTGACATCTTTTCTATGTTGAGTTTTCCAATCCATGAACATTGCATTCCTCTCCATTTACTTAGGCATTTGTTTATTTCTTTCATTTATATTGTAAAATTTTTAGCATACGAGTCTTGTACATGGTTTTTAAGTTTACACCCAAGTATTTAACTTTCTTTGAAGTAATTGTGAATTGTATTATGTCTTTAGTTTGGAGTTCCAAATGTTTCTTGTTTTGTGTATCAAGTGATCATCCGTTGTGTGTGGATCTTACATCCTGAACCTTGCTGAGCCCACCTACTCAACCAAGAACCCTGAGTGATGGGGAGGAGGAGCTCCCCATAGTCCATGCTCACCGGAGACATGATGATGCAGTAAGTAGCTGCCTCATTGTATGGTGACAGGCTCACACCCCAGCTGGACCTGCAGTTGGTAAGAGACAGAGTTCCACCTAAACCAGGTCCTTTCCCTTCTGCCAGGTGGAGTGCGTGGGTGGGGGGGTCATTGAAGTCCCTGGAATAATGGTAGTGCCAGGCCCTGGAGGAAGACTGTGAGAAGGCCCATTCTCAGAGAAGGGGTAAGCAAGGGCTGAGGAGGAAGAGATGAGGGAGACAAAGGTGAGGGGGACAATGAGATGGGGGAATAAAGCCAAGTGGGAA
This sequence comes from Carlito syrichta, assembly GCF_000164805.1. Classification (NCBI taxonomy): domain Eukaryota; kingdom Metazoa; phylum Chordata; class Mammalia; order Primates; family Tarsiidae; genus Carlito; species Carlito syrichta. Next base: position 275,225 of record NW_007251274.1, read on the forward strand.
GACAGAGGGTTGAGGAGGAGAGCACCCTGAGACCCCATCACAGGCCACAGAGGTGGGACTGCCTCAGGCCCAGCCTCCTCGGGGCACTCCCAGGGAATCCCCATTTTCTCTTTGTTACTGGATGGGACACCACAAAAGAAACCCCACAGTGGGCAACTCCAACCAACACACACAGTCCCCCCCATAAGAACCCCCTGCAAAAGCCAGAACCTCACAATCAGCCTGTCAGACTCAGTTGTGAAGGACTGATGGGACCTGTCAAAGTGGAGGAAGGTTTAAGACAAAAAGCAGGATTAATATTGTGAATCTCAGAGCCAAGATGTGTTTGTGTGCCTCTGACCAGGCCAGCCTCCACCCCACCCCACCCCACACTGGCCTGAGGGACAGGGCTAAAGTCCCTTGGGCTCCCCCACGACGAGCAGGTGTGGGGGCAGCATGCTCTTGCAGACAAGGCAAGCTGAGACTCCCGTCCTCTCTGCCTTTCCACCCACAGGCCTCTCCATCCCAGGCAAACAGAAACCTGCACCTACTCCTCTGTCCAGCTGTTTCTACAACTGTAAAGTGCAGACAACAGCATAGCAAGTGTGGGACTGCCAACCCGTGAGAGCAGGCAGGCTCCTCTTGGACTTCCTGCCCCTCCTCCTGGCCAGTGTTGATGAAAATAGGTCAAACTGTAAAATATTTTGAGATGGTTTACTCTGACCCAAACTTGAGGGCTTCAGCCTGGAATGCCCATCCTCAGATGTCCTGAGAATGCGTGCCCGCCCCTGTTGAACGGTAGCTTGTTTATATGCATTTTAGGAAGGCAGAAGTTGCAAGAAACCATACATCAGTACATGTGAGATTTTCATTGGTTTGGTCCAGGAAGGAGGGGCATTCTCAAGTGGGGCTGGGGGGGACCAGGGCGTGGGAGTTGGGGGCTTACAGGTCATAGGGCAATTTAAAGATTTATTGACTGGTAATTTGTAGTTCCCATCTAAGGAATTTTGGAACTCAGTAGAGGTCTGTTGATGTGTAGATAAAGTCCTATATGTAGCAGACTTCTGAGAGGATAGATGTGTTTTACAAGTTTCCTGGAGTCACCAAGAGCAGGGCCACAACATTTATTTCCTTCTTTATTTGTTATTTGACATTATGCTGGAGTCAGATTGGAAAACAGACTTCTTAGTAGATAGGGTAACAGGGCAATAAAACCCTGTCTGGTGACTTATCAGGCATGACTCCCTGAGCCTGTGGTTAGGAATTTGGATAAGAGAAAAAAAAAAGCTCAGGCATGGTCTTCACCAACAATACCCTCCTCCCCTCAGTCTTTGCTTCCCCACTGGGGCAGCCCTAGCAACTAGTCTAATTTGAAGTTCTTTGCAAACTGATCCCAGCCTCCTACTCAGGCAGCCTCTGACCTCTCCCGATAGCCGGAGGCCGGCATGAACATTAGGAATCTGGGAATGCAGAAAATGCAGACCGGCTGGAGCAGGGTGATTTCAAGGACACCTTTCCTGCACCCATCCCATAGGCGTGTCCAAGGGTGGGGGGCACACAGGTTGTGACCTGGTGGGCCCCTGCAGGAGGGGACTTTGCCCTTGTTTGTGTGGCAGGAACTTCCAGGCTGAGGAGGAGGAGGGCCTAACCTCACAGACTGGTGAAGTCATTCAGGGCGGAGACTGGCCCAAATGCCCCGCCTGTCCGGCCCCACCTCCTTGGGACGTCCCAGCCCGCTCAGGGAGCTCCTTAAGTCCTGAGACCAGGGACAGGCTAGGCACTACAGGCAATGGCAGGGCTGGTCGGGGATGGGGAAGCGGCAGCTGGGGACGGGCCAGGGGACACCCTGACCCAGGCTCGGGGTCCACCTCAGGGCTACCGTGTCTACACACGCCGCTGGCTCTTCCTGCTGGCCGTCAGCTTGCTCAGCTGCTCCAACGCCATGGTACGGCTGGGGCTGGGGCTAGGGCTAGGGGGTGGGGAGTGAGGGGCATGGGCTGTGGGGATGGGGTCCGACACCTTAGCTGGTGGCTCTGTCCTGGGTCCAGCTGGACTTCATTTTCCTGTGGCAGCAGCCGCATTTTCCTGTGCCAGGTCATGTGCTGGGGACTGAGGGATCCTTCTTCTGGCCGTGACTGGTGCCAGGAGAAAGGGGCACGTGTCTGTCCTGAGGTGGCTGGGCCCAGGCACAGAGCAGGGCCAGTGCCTCTGGGATCAGCAAGTGACCCCGGGTCTGCCAGCCCCGTCCCCACCTCCCACCTACTTCTTCCCTGCAGCCCCTCCCCATTCTCAGTTGCTCCAGCTAGAAGCCTGGGGTCCCTCTCCCCAGTCCATCACATACAGAGGGCTTTGTAGTGAGCCTTCCACCATGCCCCCCTGCCCAGGACTGGTCGCCCCCAGGCCCCTAAGACAAATGTGTCGGCCGGGGGGCTTGGAGCCACCATTCCCGCTGTCTGACTGTGAGTAGGTCCATCCTACTACACTGTGCTCCCAGGCTGCACCTCTCCTTCCCTCCCTCCCAGAGAACCTCAGGAAGTGTTTGGGCAGCATTTGGCAATGCAGCTCTGGGAGGTGCAGGACTGACACTGTGGGATAGCCGGGAAGACTGACCAGCGAGCAGGACTGGGCTGCATCCCAGGAGTGTTGGCTACTTCACTGGAAACACCTGCAATGGATCCAGGGCCCCCTTTTTCCTCTGGCAGGGTATAGAGAGCCAGCCCTGTACCCAGAAGGATGCCCTCACTGCATGGGCCTGGGTTCTGCAGGGACTTTAGAAACCTCTTTTCTCGGCCCACCGAGGCCCGCATGAGCCGTGACTCACCACTGTGATGTGGCTCCCTGGTCCCCTGTCCTGATGCTATAGAATACATGGCTGGCTTTGGGTGCAGTGTCTGAGGGCTCAGAGCTGCTGTGATGGGCCTGAGGGTCAGTGGGAGTGGTGAGTGTGAGAAACTCCTCGGACACTTGAGGGCATTCTGCTGCAGTTCCTCAGCATTTTATCTAAAGTTGTCATGGAGCAAACAAAAATCTCACCCTGACACCAAGAACTGTGATCCCTGCATGGGTCACCTTGGTGAGCCGTGAGCGCCACGTCCACCCTGCCTGGCGTCCCGAGACCCGAAGTCACTGGTCCACCGCTGTGACCGGGGTGCCCAGGTTCTGAGAGGGCAGCTCAGGGAGTGTGGAGCAGAGCAAGGATGTGACCCAGAGGGGCCTTGTGACAGCCCCAAGGAAAGAGCCGGCATTCTGGATGAAAGCCATGAGTGGGCAGCTGCTGGCATGCCCAGAGGACATGGGGGGCAAGTCAGGGTGACGAGGCAGGGTGCAGGAGGTGGAGACTCTTGGACAACAGGTAAGTGGGACAAATTATCTTCCCCTTATTGCCCGCGTGTTGTAGACTCATCTCTGCCCATCCAGCTATGGGCCTCCACTCGGGGAGGATGAGGAGAGCACCGTGAGCCTGGCCAGGCATGAGCTGGCTGTGTGGATGGATGTCTACCCCTTTTTCTCTCCCTGGACTAGTCCAGGCAGGAAGTGGCTGGGCCTGGGTGTGGCCCCTTCCGAGTCTGGAACATCTGACCCTTGCACTATCCTGAGAAAAAAGGAAGAAGAGGTGGCTGGTGTCACATGAGGCTCAGTGGTCAGGAAGCCGGGATCTTGCTGCTCTGCCCCGGTGGGTGTGTGGCTGGAACGCTTACATCCTCAGAGCTGGAGAACCATGACCTTTGATTGTGACAGTTCCTCTTCATTGATGTAGGCTACTCGCTGCCTTCTTCCTCTATAGGCAGCTTTGGTGATTCCCGGTGGACACCCTCAGCCTACTTGGAAGACCAGGTCCGGTCCTGGCGGGGTTCATAGTCCCACAGGCTCTGGCCAATCCTGGGCCTCAGTGTCTGCCCCTATGCTGGTCCACCGTCAGTAAACTCTCCTACCCTGCCACTGGGTACCCTCCCTCAAGTGACAGGATGGGGGCGTCCAACCATGCTGTGTCCCCATGGCCCTCACAGGCCTGCTAACACTCTCTCCCTGGGGCTGGCTGGGGCCGGAGGCTGGCAGGCAGTGTCTGTGGTCCTGGCTGATTCCCACATGTCCCTGCAGCTGTGGCTCAGCTTCGCGCCTGTGGCCGACACCATCGCTACGCACTTCCTCCTGTCTATGGAGCAGATCAACTGGCTCTCACTGGTCTACCTCGTGGTGTCCATCCCATTCGGTTTGGTGGCCATCTGGGTACTGGACTTCGTTGGGCTCCGCGGGGCGGTGAGTCAGATCCCACACCATGGCCCACCCTGGGATGGGGTGGGGTCCCTGCATTTGGGGATGAGAGTCATCCTCTCCTCCCCAGGCCAGGGTCTACTGGCCCCCTGGCAGGTGCTGAAAGGACGGGCATCTGGGCACTGGGAGTGTCTGGGCTGGTGGCAGCACTCCTGACCTCATCCCTGCAGACCATCCTGGGCGCATGGCTGAACTTTGCCGGGAGTGTACTACGCACCCTGCCCTGTGTGACCGGCAGGACCCCTGATCCATTTGTCTTCTTCATGGGTGGCCAGAGTCTCTGTGCCCTGGCCCAGACTCTGGTCATCTTCTCTCCGACCAAGCTAGCTGCTTTGTGGTTCCCAGAGCACCAGAGAGCCATGGCCAACATGATCGCCACCATGTGTGAGTCTGGGGGACTGTCTGCCTGCCTGGGCCAGCCCGGGACCCCTGCTGGCTCTGCGGACAGATCCTCTGCCCCTGGGTTCTGGGCCCAGCCTCAGGCATTGGGAGCTGGGGATGTAGCCGGGCTGCGGTGGGGCTGACTCACTCTGCCCGTCTGTCCATCCAGCAAACCCCCTGGGCATCCTTGTAGCCAATGTGCTGTCTCCTGCACTGGTCAAGAAGAGCGAGGACATTCCCATAATGGTGAGGGAGCTCACCCGGTGCTATATGTGGTGTGTTTGCATGTGGTATGTGCACACATGTGTATACCTGTATACATGCATGTACATGTGTGTTCACAAATGTGTCTAGTGTGTGCTATGTGCGCACATGTCTCTGTGTATCTGTGCACATGTGTGTCCATGCATGAGTATCTAGTATGTGTGCACAGGCATGTAGCTATGCATATGTGTGCCCACACACATGTATCTAGCATGTGATATGTCTGTGTGCCTATGTGTGCCTGTGCATGTATGTGATATGTGCACACATGTGCTTGTGTGTATGTAGTGAGTGTGTGTGGGTATCTGTGCATGTGTGTGGTGTGTCTCTGTGTGCTTGTGCATATGTATCGAGTGTGGTGTGTGTGCACATGCACACCTGTGCACCTTCACCTGTCCATGTGACACACTGGCTGCTTTGCAACCTGCTTTTTATGTGTGTGCAGTTGCAGTGAGACAGGTGAGTCTGGAGCTGGGGGAGGTCAGGTGACATCACCCAGGAGGCTGGGTCCACATGAGCCCCAAGCAGGTGTGGATGAAGCAAGGCAGGCCTGCCTAGACCCGGGAACTCATTATGGCGGCTGGAGCTGGGAGGGTGATTCCTGGGAGCCCGGGCAGCCTGAGTGCTGTGCGCCTGTCAGTGTGGCCTCCCTGTGACATGTGCCCCCTCCCCAGCTTGGCATCTACCCCCTCCCCGCTGCCCTTGCCTGCCTGCTGGCCACTGCCTGCCTCTGGGAGAGTGTGCCCCCGACTCCACCATCCGCCGGGGCTGCCAGCTCCACCTCGGAGAAGTTCCTGGATGGGCTCAAGCTGGTTGGTGCTGCAAGATCCGGGGTTGGGATGGGGGCAGGAGGCTGGGAGGGTCGGGTCAGGCAGGCCCTGGTCAGAGCCGCACGGAGCCAGGTGGCCCTCCCACTGGGTGGCTCTCCAGGGGCTCTGGGCTGAGAGGCCTCTTCCCCCAGCTCGTGCGGAACAAGGCTTACGTCATCCTGGCTGTGTGCTTCGGGGGCGGCATCGGGATCTTCTCCAGCTTCTCAGCCCTCTTGGAACAGATCCTCTGTGGGAGCGGCTACTCCAACGTGAGCCTGGGCCCCGCACACGGAGGGTTCTGGCTTCACTACCCACCCGTGCCGAGTCGCCACACCTCCCGAGCACTCAGTGCCCAGCCCTGCTGGGGTAACACGGGCATCCTCCAGGCTGTGGGGTCCTGAACGGCTGCACCTGAGGCCATGTCTTTGGGGGTGGTGGTGGCAGGTGCAGCAGTCATGGGTTGCAGTGGTGGAGCTGACGTGTCCCCATGGATGGAGAGGTGGCACTGGGACTCTGCCAGTGGACGCATTGCCATCTTTCCCCTGCCCATTCCCAGCAGGGCTCCACTCACAGGTCTCCAGGGAAGGGCACCCTCTGGTGTTTGGAGATGCAGAGGGGAGGCCAGACATGCCCTCTGACTTGTTTGGCCTTTGCTCTCTGCCCTCGCATCAGTGCTGGATGTGGGGCTTGGGGACATGTTTCTGCCTTTACTAAAGGCCCACAGGCACCAAGGGCCTGTGGGCTGTTGGAGAGACAGGCCTTTCCCTTTAGCGATAGTTTTGCTCCTGGGGTGGGGGAACATCTGACCACTGGACAGTCGATTCCCCATACCCCGCAGGCAGCCAAGGGTGTAGCAGCAGCCTGTCAGTGTTGTTATGCTTGGGCTTTGGGCACAGCTTGGTGGCCTGGCCACAAGCCTCCCGGTGACAGCATATGTCCTAGGATGGTGGCCCCCTGCTCTGATGACAGTGCCTTGGCCTTCCCTCTCCTCCCCCAGGAGTTTTCAGGCCTCTGTGGGGCTCTTTTCATTGTGTTTGGGATCCTGGGGGCACTGGTGCTTGGCCTCTATGTGGACCGGACCAAGCGCTTCACCGAGGCCACCAAGATCAGTCTCTGCCTGACCTCCTTGGCCTGCGTGGCCTTTGCTCTGGTGAGAGGCCCCTCAGGCCAAGACCACCCTGCAGGGGTGGGAGGGTCCTGCCTGGACATGGCAATAAGTGGCTTGGCTATGGCAGATGTCTGGATTTGCTTGGCCTCTGCCTGTCAGGGTGGTCCCTGGGTGGAAGGGTGGCCTTCCCCACTCCACACACTGAGTCCAGTGCTTGCTCAGGACACCACACATCTAACTGCCAACTGTTCCTCTGCCATTCTGTGGCTTCCAGGTATCCCGACTACGGGGACAGACCCTGGCCCTGGCCACCATCTGCTCACTGCTGGGGCTCTTTGGCTTCTCAGTGGCACCAGTGGCCATGGAGCTGGCTGTTGAATGCTCCTTCCCTGTGGGAGAAGGGGCTGCCGCAGGCCTGGTCTTTGTGCTGGGGTGAGTGTCCACCTGCCTCATGCTCAGGGCCCAGAGACTCTCCCTTCACCCCACCCCAGGCTGAAGGGAACTGACCTGCAGGTGCTCGCCTGCTGAGCCCCTGCTGTGGGGTAGGCCTGGCTCAGTACCAGGGCCCACGCTGACTGGAGCTATGAGCTGCCCTCTGGGGGTGGGTGGCACAGTGGGCGGCATAGGTGTGGGCACTTCCTGGGCGGCGTCCAGCTCTGATGGGTGAGCAGTGCCCCAGGGGCTGAGGGCTGTGCATGTCTAGGCAGGCCGAGGGCGTGCTCATCATGGTGGCGTTGACGGCACTGTCTGTGCGTCACTCGGAGCCATCCTTCTCCACCTGCCAGCATGGGGAGGACCCGCTCGACTGGACAGGTGAGTCCCCACCCTCCATGGAACCCTCTTGGCACCACTGGTTCTCCTTGGGTGGGTACTGGGTTGGGTCAGAGGTCAACAGGCAGAAGCCTGGGCTCAGCATGATGGGTGACCTGATGAAAACTCAACCTCCTGTGTGAGGTGTTTTGAAGCCAGGGAAAGAGAAGAAGAAACAGAGAGAGAGACACAGAGGCGGAGCTCTGAGAGGAAACGGAGAACAGGGCAAGAGTGGGGCAGAGGAGGGCCTGCACACCCACACCCCCAGACCCTGTGCTGGTGACCTCAGAGCTCATGGATCTCGGGACCTGAGTCTGCAAACACCCCCTGGGGGCCTGTCAGACTGGGGCCGGGCTCTGAGACTGGGTGCTCTGGGGTCGTGGCTGGGGGCTCAGCAAGGGTCAGCATCACCTATTGACCTCTGCCCATCTGTGGCTGCTGGGTGTGGCTGCGACACCATGTGGGAAGTTTGGGCTGCTCTGGTGAAATGCAGGGTCAAAGTTGTGCATGTGTCCCCAGTGTCCCTGCTGCTGATGGCTGGCCTGTGCACCCTCTTCAGCTGCGTCCTGGTACTCTTCTTCCACCCCCCATACCTGCGCCTGCAGGCTGAGTCTGGCCTGTCTCCCTCCACCCTGGATGTGTGCCCAGGTGCCGAAGACCGGGTATCTCACCCTGAAACCAGCTCTGAGGCCCCTGGCACAGCACTCCCGGGTGAGAAGCTGCAGGAAGCCCAGCGGCAGCTGATTCCTGGAGCCAGTTCTCTGGGCCCTGCCTCCTCCTCTGGGAGTCCCCAGACTTGCAGAGACTGTGACCGGGGACGTGGTGAAGGGGAGGGTGAAGAGGCAGGCTTGGGTCCCCCAGGTGGTGCCAACCAAGGCTGAGAGCCCACCGCAGGGACTCGAGTCCTTAGTGCAGCCAGGGTCGACCAAGCAGCTGTGACGATAACAGGCAGGATGCCAGTGGCCAGGCCAGACTAGGGGCAGCAGGGGGTTGACCTGGCAGAGGAGCATGCTGGAGATAGCAGGAAGGATGGGGGTCCTGAGGACTCAGAAGAGCCAGACAGAGAAGACAGGTGTGGAGAGGACCTTGCTGGAAGGGCTGGTCCCGGAGTCGCCCACCTCTGCCCACCGCTGATGCCCCCACCCCGCCCCAGGCAACACTCAGGCAGGTGTGTGTGGGATCTACATTTATTGAACTGGCCCTGGACAAGGGGCCCTCACTCCTCCTTCTCTTCCCCATGGGTGATCACGTAGCTCAGTGCCTTATAGTCCAGGTTGCCTGCTGCATCGATGGATGCGAACTGGAACATCTGGTCCACCTGCAGGGGTTCGGGGTGGGTCATGCCCAGGTGGCGCAATGGAAGGGCTCACAGGCTCCAGGGTTCTTCAGGCCCATTCATGAGGAATTACAATCCAGAGCTCTAACCGTCTCTGTCTAGCTTCCACGCCACATTGGGGGTGGGTGGCGGGGCGGGCCACAGGGAGGAGTGGTGTGGGGTGGGGGCTGAACTTTGGGCCCATGTTCCCTCCCCATTACTGAGTTGGCCAGCGGTGCCCAGTGTCTACCTGGGGGAGGGCTGTGTGTGGTGTAGGGGAGGTTTTTGTGGGGGGCTCTAGCAGGTGTCAGGGCCTTGGTTTCACCCGCTGGTACTGAGGGTGCAGAGTAGGGACAGGAGACCAGCACTAGGGTGGGCCAGGACACAGCACTGGCCACTGAGTAGTCTCCAGCCGCTGACCTAGTTCCTCTGGGCCAGTTCTGTCGTTCAAATGGCAGGCCCCAGGGGCCTGTTCTGGGTATCCTGAATCCCACCCACCTTGATGCTGCAGTTCTGGGGGATCTGTGTCACCCCCCAGTGGACCCCAGCTGAGCCTTGCCCTCTGGCCATGCTTGAGGTTGGCAGAGGGTCATGGGGGAAGGGGATGGGGGTGCTGCGAGCCAAACCTCATCTGCTGTCATCTTGTCAGCCTGGGACATCAGCAGACGCTTGATGCTGAAGACAGGGAAGAGGAGTCAGTGTGGGGCCTGACCAGAGGCAACCAGGAAGTGTCAGTTCATGCTCCTCTGGTGGTGACTGCTCAGGAGACCCGAGGAGGATCTGGTCCCTGTTCTCCCATCTGATGGTCACCTGGGAGCCCTTTCTGACTCTTGCACTCGGGTGTCATCACTCCTGGGGGATTGCCTGGGGGGCGTCTGATGAGGTTTGGAGACAAGTGTCTGGTACACCAGAATATTCCCTTTCCCAGTGCCTGGCATAAAGTGCCGAAAGGCACAGTGGTAGTCAGGGATGATATACACCTGGGTCATTGGGCTTGGCCCTGTGTGGGCAGGGCTAGTCTTCTATCTAGTTGTCCTGAGGGACTCAGGATCTCAAAGGGCCACTCGGGGCCCTGAAGTTGATTAGAGGTGGGGGGCAGGGTGTCCCTCAGACCCCAGTGGGGGAGACCGTCAGGGCACCCGCCCCACACCTGACACTCACTACTCCTTGTTGATGCTGCCTTTGCCATCGGGATCGAGCATCTTGAAGGCGTTTAGGATGGTCTCCTCCGCATCCGTACCTGCCACAAGGAAGCCCTGAGTCTGGGGCCCTTAGGGTGCCAGTCTTGCACCTGGCTGCCAAGGCAGATAACAGGAGGGAACTAGCCCTGCTTCCAGGGATCCAAGTCTTTGCTTTGAGGTGCCCCTGCCTGGAAGGCCCTTCCTGTTCCTGAGCCCCGACTGTAGCTTTTTGGGGTCTCCAGGGTCAGCCCAGGTCTGGAGTTGGGGCGGGTGCCCCATGAATGGGGAAAAGGGGTCCTTTCAGTTGGGCAGACAGGAGTGTAGGGCGAGGGGACCATGTCTGAGCTCACCCTGCCCTGGGGTGGCCGACAGGGGTTTCCCTGGTGTGGGTCCCAGAATGTCGGGTCTTAGGGCTTCTTGAATGTGGGAAATAGGGATTTCATGTGAATGTCTGGATTTCAAAATGTCAGGATGAACCGGGAGGGGTGACCCAGCAGAGCACTTACCACTCAGCTTCTCCCCAAACAGGTTCAGAAACATGGTGAAGTTGATGGGCCCTGAGGCCTCCTTGAGCATGGCATCCAGCTCGTCATCCTTGACGTTGATCTTGCCTGTCACAGACACAGGTGTCACTGGGGCAGGACGTCACCCCCTGCCCTCTCTGGGTGTTGTTGTTGCTGAGTTGGCTGTCCTACCGGCAGCTGACTCCAGAACAGTGCCAGGTGGGCGGAGGCATAGGAGTGGGGCAGGGAGGTGCGGAGGTGTGGAAATGCTTGGCCCAGAAGTGAGGGGTATGGGCTGGGGTGTGTCAGCTTTACCCCAAACCCTGAGACCCAGGAGACCAACTGTTGGGGGAGAGCGAAGCGGAGGCATAGAGCTGGGGAGATACTGTGACCTGTTGTCTTCCTTACTTGGGCATAAGCGGGGCCAAGAGGGAAGGTGGCTCATGTGGGAAGAAGCTCCCTGGCCTCCCACTTCAGACCAGAGACAGCTGCTGAGAACAAAATGTTCAGGTTGGGGAACCAAGGCTGGGGAGGGCCATGTGCCCAGCTGTGTGTCCAGCTACTCTGCAGAGGATGAGGAGAGTCTCCATGGCTTCTCCCAGCTCCTCTCTCTGGCCTGGAGGCCAACCAGGGAAGCCCGCCATCCAGGCTGTTCATGTCTGGAGCCCCAGTGCCAGGTTGCCCGTGGCATCCCACTGGGGCGTCAGCCCTACCCTGGAGCCCCTGTTCCAAAGCCCACCCAGATTCCCACTCTTGGGCTATAATACCCACCCCATCTCACCCTGGGCTCTGCCAGGGTGAGCTCTCTGCCAGCTCTGATCAACGGAGGAGGCTGCAGCCACCCCCTTTCAACCTGTGGGGCCACCATGTCAGCCTCAAGGCCATGGACCTGGCTTCATTCCAAGAGGAAGGGCAGGACATGGCCTCTGAGGGCTGCAAGGCATCTGACTGGGCACCTACCCAGGGAAGCGTAGGTATCCTTCAGGTCCTCCTTGTCAATGAAGCCATCTCGGTTCTGGTCCATGAGTGTGAACGCCTAGAAACCAAGGCCAGGGATGCTGTGCTGCGGCTGGCCTGGCTCTGCCCCACTGCCCACTCCCCGGCACCCTGAGGGAAGACAGGCTGCCACTCACTGGCCCTGGAACAAGACCCACATGGGGTTCTCCCGGCAAATGCTTCTGGAAAAAGGGGCTCCCAGTGAAAGAAAAGCCTCACCTCCTTGAACTCCTGGATCTGCGTCTGCTCGAAGTTGGAGAAGACATTAGATGATGCCCTTTGGGCCCGGAGTGCTCCCCCTTCCTTTTTCTTTGTCTTTCTGCTGGCCTGAAGTGAGAACACTGTGTCTGGGAGGTCCCAGTCAGCTGAGGAAATCCTCTGGGACACTCTGAGTTTTGGGAGATTTACCTCAGAGTATAGGTGGACCTAGTCATCAGGGCTGGAGGGGCTGGGCAGAAGGGGCCCCAAGCCTGGGTACGTGGGCAGGGGCAGCTGCCGGTGTCTGGCATCGGCATAGGGAGCAGGGGAGGGGCAGGGCCTCCCTCTCCCCTGCTCCCTATGGTAGTTGGAGCACAGTGGCCAGGGCTCACAGATGGGCAGAAGCCAAATCAGCCCCTGAGGGCTCAAGGGGCAAGCTGACTTGCTCTGGGTACTGGGGTTTCACGTAAGTCAGGATCTTCTACTCCCCAGCATACACCCACTCACACTGCATGCTCATACACGCACAGACACGCCTGTGCACATGGTCACATATGCACACACTCAGGCACAGACGCCCACCTGCAGGTGCACTTCTCACTCACACACCCCACCGGCGCCTGCCTGGAGGCCCACTTACCATGCTGGGTCTGTGTGATGCGATTCAGCTGTGCCCTCCCTGCCCAGGGCTTGGGTCTCCCCATCTTAAGCTTCCGCTTGGTCCCCCAGGACAGCTCAGACTTCAGCTGCCAGTCCATACAAGGACAGGCTCAGGGCCACCCCAGGGGACTGGACAACTGCAGAGTGAGTTTCAGCAGCCAGCAACAACTCAGATGCCCTCGCCCTACCCCACCCAGCGAGGCCCCTAGCCTCCCAGGCAGCTCTGGCCAGGAGGCCTTGTCCTCCCGAGGACTCTCCTCCACGCTCCCGTCTGAGGCCTGGGCACCCTGGAAGTTCAGGAGCCAGAGGAAGGGGCGCCTTTTCCAGCTTTGCACTAAGCTGTTGTGAGTAGCCCTGGTTATCACCAAGCCTTTGTCAAGCACATTCTGTGTCGGGGCTTCCATGTCACCATCCTGTACTCCCTGCTTCAGTGGCAGAAAATGGCCCACAACACCAGCCTGGGGCCACCCCTCTGATCTCATGGCAGGGAGCTCCTTGCCTGACCCACAGGGACAAAGAAGCCTTGGAGAGGGCCAGGCTGCCTACGTAGCCTGGGATGGGGCCTCCAGGGCCCAGGCCTTCCTGCTACCCCATGGCCTCGTGGGCAGTATCTGGGGAAGGGACCTGCCTCAGGGGTAGGCTGGTGGTGCCAGATATTGGAGGCCACTGCAGGGTCAGAATCCAGACACCCTGGCCCATAGGTGGGGATAAAGGGCTGGAGAAGACAGAGGGTGGGTCTGCAGTCCACGCAGGGTCAGGAAGGAACCTGCACATTGTGCAGTGGGGCAGATGGGGCTCACATCCCTGAGAATCAGTCCTTGGAGACCCCCAGGGCCTGCCTCTGGGTGGGAGTTGGCAGGGCGCAGGACCCTGATCATCAGCCACTTTCTGTGCTGAGATGGGCAAGGGGTGCAGACAACAGCTGGGCAGGGTCGTCTGGGAGCACATCTCTGAGCCATGTCATATCTGCCAAAGCTGGAAAGACAAAAGTGCCATGCCAGTGCCTACTGTAGGATGTCCTGCCTGCAGGGGACTCAGCCTCGTTCATAGATGGCTCTCCGCAAGGTGCCACCTCCTAAGATCCCTAGGGCCAGCGTCTTCAGGCAGTACTGGCACCCAAGGTTGAGGACCCTGAGGGAGGTGTGGCTGCCTGGGAGGGACCCGAGGGAGACCGCCGGAGGAGAACTCATGACCAGATGTGAGAACTCCGGGACCAGAGGGCAAGGGCACCTCATGGTTCCCAGTGGGGTCTGGTTATGACACTGGAGGGGCACTGCAGGATGGGGAACACCACTCTGAGGGGGAATGGCATGGTTGGTCAGAGACCAGCGAGGCTGCTGGGAATGTGAGAAGAGCCAGCAGAACCCTCTGGGGAGGGTCCCGTACTGCTGGAGTCTGACATAGCACTAAAGATAGCAGCAGAGCCCAGGCCTTGGAGGGTTGGGAGAATATCAGATCCTGCACTGACAGCTGACCCTGACAGGTGCAGAGGCCTGGGCTGGAGGTTTGTGTCCTGAGCCAGGTGGGATGCCCCTCTCTGAGCCCCCAGGAAGGACCCTGAGCCAAGGCGGTCTCCACCATTGGGGGTGGGGGATTTTCCCCAGTGGATGCTTGTGTGTGTGTGTTCTTTGCTGATGCCCCTGCTCCACCTCCAAAGAAGTGGCTGGTATGCCCCACACCCCTGGCTCTGGCCCTACTTTGGGCCCCAGAGACACTTATTTTTGATTCTGGAAGCACGAGTTGCTGAGGAGTCTGGGTTATTTTAAAATCCAGTGAAGGGAAAACACATTGTCACCTGAGGCCGTCTGCCTGGCTGCTCCAGGGCTGGGGTTTGCGCCTGGCTGCCTGAGGACAGGGTTCCAGCAAGGAGACCTCACAGAGGATGAAGGAAAGAAAAGGGTGATCCTATAGGACTGACCTAGGTGACTTCCAGTTTCCTAGTCGGAGAGGCCCAGGTCTTGAAGTGGCTGTACTTCCCCAGAATCCTCTGGCTGGCCAACCTCATGGGTCCTTACCGCTGGAGACTGCTGAGCACCTACAACTGTCAATTCTTCCTTTATTGCTTTAGAGTCATAGTAAAGTTGTTTTTCTAAACACGTGGGTTTGATGATGGTTAAGAGGGGCCACCCGCATCCCAGTGGAACAGGGACCTTAGTGGGACCCAAGCCGTGGCTCTCAGATGCTTCTGTCCCAGCAGTGAGGGCCAGGAGGACTAGGCATGAGCAACCTCAGAGGGCTCTGTGTCACTGCTGCTTGTAGGCCACAGGGACTGATGGGGGTCGCTCATTGCACAGCAGGGCTGTCCCAAGAAGGACAGAAGGGCAGGCTCTGAGCCTGGTGTCCGTGGAAACAGCAGTGGGCAGAGGGCACATTGGGATGCCAGTGGCCTCATGTCTGGGCAGCCCTCACCAGTGTTGCCCAGGGGTTGTGAGAGACAGGAGCTCCTTGAGGTGGACAAAAGTCAGCAGGGAGACTGGTATGGGGTCCCCAGGCCTGAGTCAGGGGAACCTAGGAGCAGCTTCTGTTGGGGTGGTCTTCCCAAGAGGACCCTGCCTCTTCTCGGGAAGGAAGTCATGGGGCCTCTGGGGCAAAGGGGCACCGGCTCCCGGGTCTGTGAGTGCAAAGGGACCGGGCCAGCTGTGCACACCGGCCAGAGTCGCTGTCCCGCGCTACTCTGTCCACAGGGCAGAGGCCTGCGGGAGGAGCCGCTCAGCCCTCCCTGGGCCTGCTCCGAGGCCTGGACAGCCTTGGCCCTGCCTCCAGGTCCCGCAGGGTCTTCTGCCAGCTGGAAGCCAGCACCTTATTTGGGTTTGCGAGCCCGACTTCAACTTTTCAATTTGGGGACGCAAGGTGTGCGGCCTGGATGTGTTCCCACCTGCCTGGAGGCGGCCGTAGTGGTGAGCGCAGTGGTGAGTGGTGGGCAGCCGGGGCGCAAGGGGTGACCGGTCCCCCGTCCCAGGTCTAAAGAGAGAACCCGCCCACGCCGCTCTTCCGCGTGTGTGCTCCGGTGACGTCACCCTCCGAGGGGGGCGCGCTCTCACCCTCCGGCCGCCAGGGGGCGCGCCGCCCCTCGGGCTCTTCCTGCTGAGGGCGCATGCGCCCGCCTGGCTACGCCTTAGCCTTCTCGGCTCTCGCCGCCCCGTGCGCCTTCCTCCGCGGCCGGCAGGTTGTGCTTCCGGCGCGAAGGTCAGGGGCAAGATGGTGCCTCCGGTGCAGGTCTCTCCGCTCATCAAGGTGAACTCGGCTTCGGGGGCCTCCGCCCAGTGTTCCCGCCCCGCGATCCCCGACCCCGCGACCCCCGACCCCCTCCATCCCGCGCCCCCGATCCCGCCCGGCGACCCGGCCCCGCGCCATCCCCGTCGCGTCTTCCCTCCCCTGTGCCCCTATCCCGCCCCGCGACCCTTCGCCCCTACCGCTCCCGAGGTCCCAGACCCCCCGACTGACCCCTGACCCCGTTCTCCCGCAGCTCGGCCGCTATTCCGCCCTGTTCCTCGGCATGGCCTACGGAGCCTCGCGCTACAGTGAGTGAGACCCCGGGCGGGCGGGCCAGGGCAGCCGGCTTCCCTTAGGATCCCTAGCGCTGCTCAGTGACCCCAGCGCAGGAGGGGACTGATCACGAGGCCGCAGGGCACGTCCTTCAGCAGGCACCTGGCCAGCCTCAGGGCCGTGGGTGACCTGGCATTAGCGAACACGAAGTGCAGAATGAGGCCGGGCGGGGGCGGGAAAAGGGCTGGTTCTTCATGAAAACGGGTGCTGAGGCCAGACAGGAGCAGTTCCCGTTCCCAGAGGACCGAGTGAGCATGTGTGGAATGGGCAGCGGGGACTCTGGCCTCTGGTTGGGCTCTGTTTAGATGAGGATCAAGTCTGCGTTAACATGAAGCAGGTGCGTCTGATTCACTGCTACGTGGAGGTATTTGACCTGTGGACTCAGTTTCTTCTATTTCTATGCAGGATTTTGAGTAAAGTTAATTGACAGACCCCCCCCCATTCCCTGAAACAGGTTACCTGAAACCTCGGGCAGCAGAGGAGAGGAGGATAGCAGCAGAAGAGAAAAAGAAGCAGGATGAACTGAAACGGATTGCTCGAGAGTTGGCAGAAGGTACTCGTGTCACTGGGTCTTACAGATGCCCCCTCCCACATTTTCAGGAAAAACAGCTGCTGCTCCAAGTGAGCTTCTCAGTGGAGGGAGTGGCTGCCTCTCCTCTCACCCAGCATAGGTCTTCTGGGGAGAAGGAGGGTGGAGTAGAGTCTTGGAGGGTCGGGGCATGGTGACAGTTGGCTTTTGTTGAGGCCCGGGCCCCTTGGCTGTCCCTGTGAAATTGTTGGGCCATGCTCGGAGGCCATGGGCCAGGCACACTTTTCCCTCTGACTGCTGTGGCACAGCTGGGTTGGAAGGTGCAGGGAAGGAAATCAAGGAGGATGGTCTGAGTAGAGCATAGTTGGGTTTCATGGGAACTAGAAATTGGATTGTTTAAATACTAGAAACCTGGAGTGATCCTTTTAGGTTGTCTGAGTGTGATAACATGTGTGTTTTTCTCCTAAACTTTCAGCCCAAGATGACAGCATCTTGAAGTGAGAGTCTCTGTGAACCTGCTTTTCCTGCAACAGTAGTGGATGAATAAAACTTCCTGTGTAGTGTGGTACTCGACGCCCTCATTTTCTGTCGTCAGTTGTCTGATTCCTGGATTTGAGCTTAGCAGTTGTACTCCTTTTGTCTTCCTGGTTTATGTAGATGGGGAAGATGGGGAGGGACTTTCCTTTTTTTTTTCTGAGTTGGAGTCTCACTCTGTTGCCCAGGCTGGGATGCTGTGGCATGTTAACGACCATAGCCTTGCCCTGCTGGGCTCAGGCGAGCCTTCTGCTTCAGCCGTCCAAGTAGCTGGAACTACAGATGTACACCACCATGCCTGGCTAATTTTTTGATTTATTGTAGAGATGGGGTCTCGCCATGTTGTCCAGGCTGGTCTTGAATCCCTGGGCTCAGGCAGTCCTCTTGCCTCCACCTCCCGAAGTGATGGGATTACAGGCATGAGCCATCGTGCCCAACTGGGGAGGAGCTTTCAAAAGAACACAGCTGTCTCAGAAGTCAGAGACCCAAAATGCTTCACACAAACACAGGGAAGTATGGAACCCACAACCTGTTCTGTCTGGGGTATTCAGGTGGGGAACCCAATGCGTGCGTTTGTCGGCTGGGCCAGGGCCTCCTGGGTGCTATTGGGTTGTCTTTTTTTCTGAGCTCTAGGCTGAACCTGCCTGGATGGAGAGGGGTAGGCAATGGCTCAAGCCTTTTCACTTGGGAACCTGGGTCCTGCTTGCCACCAACTTAGGAACCCTCCCTTGATCCTTGGAGAGGGCCAGGACAGGCTTGAGACTGAAGTCCAGTGATGAGGACAAGGTGAGCATGCTGCTTGAGCTGTTGAGGGAGTTTGGCCTGTGGTGCCTGCACAGACATCTCTCCCCAGCAGGCTTCTCATCCCTGCTGGCTGCGAGCAGGCCAGTTCACCATAGCTTCATGTTTCAGAATGGATAAGTTGAATGTGCTGCTTCCCAGCTATATACCTTGGGCAAATTTCCTAGCCTCTGAACCCGAGTTTCATTTGTAAAATGAGTTCATTGTTTTCTCAACAAGATGCAGCCTACAAGCATTTCAAAGTACTTGGTTAAGGTGAGGTTTGAGTGAACAAGATGATGTCACATTCCCTTGGGATCCCTGCACCTTGGCCCCTTCTGAGCTCCATGGAAGAGTGTCCAGAGAGGCTGCTGCCTAGGCCCCTCAGAACCTCTAGGGGCCCCCAGTCCCAGGTTCAGTGACCAGCGAGATGATATTAAACCTGGTCCCCCTTCTTGCGGGCAGATGGCTGTGCTGGGCTCACTCACCCTCCTCCCCTAAACCCATCCAGCTTAGTGTCATCCAGTGTGAGGGGTCAAGTGTCTTGGAGCACCCATCACAAATTGAAGATCTGTGACTTTTACATGGTAACCCCCATTTCAGATGAGTCGTGCGATGTCCCTCTAGGCTTACCCAGATTAAATCACTGGAGGTGTGTGGGGACACTGTAAGGAAAGCTTCCTGTGAAGGAGAACCCAGGCCATCAGGCGTCACATCCAGCCTCCCACCCCCGGCGCCATCGATAAGTCCATGTCAGCCACTGTGCATGGCGCTTGCCCTGGGTTATTTCTACTGAGAACAATCATCTGATTGCTGCTCTTCTCATGGTCTGGTTGTTTCTGGCAGAATTTTTTGAGGGTCAAATGCAATGCATCTACAATTCTACCACATAAAAAACGGGCAGGTTGTTTGTTTTATTCTAAGTTTCTTTTTATTTTATTCTAAATTGTCTAAATTTATTCTAAATTATCCTAAACCAGATGAAAAGCAATATCTCCGTATCCACCTGTCTACCTATGTACACATATATACATGTGCAGGTGTAAATGTTCCCATTCAGTCATTTCCATAGTTTCTGCAGACCTTGAAGATCTCCCAATGGTAACTATGTCCAAAAACTGGGTTACACTTTAAATTAGTCATAGTTGGCTTTAGTTTATAAAAACAAACATTAAAAAAAAATTCCAAATTATTTTCAGTCATTTTCTCGGGCTTCCTAACCTCCTGTACCAAACTGCTGGAGGCAGACTCCGAGTCCTAGGGGTAGCGGGACGAGGGTGCCATTGAGCCTGTGCTCACAGGATGCAGCAGGTTGAAGACTTGGGTGCTGGGCCACCATTGCAGATTTCTGTGCCCACTGCAAGAGAAGACAAGATGTTAAACCATGCCTGCATGCCGGCCCAATCCTCTTGTACCTGGTATGTCCTCTACCAACCCCTGCAGGAGAAAGGACAGCACCTGGGTCGGTGGCAGCCCAAGCGGATTAGCTGGGGCTGAGCCTTTCTTAATGCTTAAGCCCTTGACAAAGTGCCCTGATAATGCTCAGTCCTGGCCTCCCACAAGCCTGAAGTTGCCTTGTTTACGTAGTTGGCAGGAACTAGTACTGGAATTGTGGGACAGAAGGGAATTGTATGGGACAGCAGGGAATCGTGAGATAGCAGGGATTTGCAGGTGACAGCAAGGATGGCAAGGAATCACATGGGACAGCAGGAAATAGCACGGGATGACAGGGAACAACAAGTGAGACCCAGGGCCTGAGCACAGGCAAATGCCAAGGCCATAATGCCATTGGAATTCCAATCTGGGGTAGCACTGACTTGTTACAACTGACTCACATTTCCATAACATAGGGTTGGAAAGGTAATCATGCTCTGGGCATAGTACAGGACTTAAAGTTTTTGTCTTGTCTATTTTCTGACTGTTCAGTTTGTTTCTGAGTTTGTTATTTGTTTCTGAGGGTAGCAAGTGAGCGTGAGTGGATTTTCTGAGTTCCTTAGGGAACTGGTGGAACAAAGGAACTCCTGAGAGGTCAGTGAGCTTTCCTGCCTTTTGTAAAAGAAATGACCCCCTCTCCTCCCTTCATGAATGTGAGGGTTTGCTGCTGGGAACAAGAAACCTGTCTGGGTTTGCTAACTGGGTGAAATCACAGTGTTGTTTTTGGGAGTCAGGCCCGTGCACCATGGCCCTGCAGTGTGCAGCCGGAGTGCATTGCCGCTTTGAAATCTGGCTGTCCTCCCAGTTTAACTCTGTGGTGTGACTCTGACTTGGAGACTCGCCAAGGGCCTCCCTGCAGGCCATGCAGAGACCGACCTTTCTTGATGGGCCCTCTCTCGTCCTCCTTTTTCTTCTCCTCCAGGGCCTTCACTTTGGCCTCGTACTCGTCAGCCAGTGTCTTCCATTCCTTCCTGTTGTTCTGTAGCCGTTCGAACATGGGCAAGATCTCTTCGTGGAATCGGGAAAACTCCTGGGGGAATCAGGAAGTCACCACATGCTCCTGCTTGCTCCTGGAGGGCTCAGACGGTGGCTTTCCCCAGCCCATCCCCCTGCCCGGCTTCCCTTGTACTCAGGGAGAACCCGTGGCCGCCTGCCTGGTAAAGGAGAGGGAACCACTGAAATGCCAGCAAAACCCCAACATGGGAGAAGGGCTCAGGGTTTGTGTTCCTGAAGTTGAAAGGGGAGCTTTAGGGTGTGAATGCTTGCAATGCAGATGGTATTAGTTGGGCGAGGACCCTGAGAGCAGAGCAGAAGTGTTGGTGGCAGCAGGATCAGGGTGCAGGAGGAATGGCGCCTCTGGCAGAAGGTGGTGGATGCTGGTGACAGGCAGCTCTTCCCTCTGCAGCTCTTCTCCCGTCCCTCACACATGCACACATCATGTCGGCGCACATCAGCACACATCACACTTAAACACATCACACCTGCACACATCACACATCATACTTGCACACATCACACCTTAGCCATCACACTTACATCACACCTACACACATCTCACCTAAACCATCACATCTAAGCACATCACCCATCACATCTGTACACATCACACCTACACATATCACACCTCACACCTGCATACATCACAGTATCATACCTGCAGATATCACACATTACACCTGCACATACTACACCTACACACATCACGCCTGCACACATCACACATCAGTGAGCACACACCATACATGAACACATCACACCACACTAGCACATCATGCCTCATACACTACACAGCACGCATCACATGTGCACACACCACACGGGCACAGGTACATGGTCACACACACACCACACATGCACACACCACACGTGTACACACTATACAGTGTGTGAATGGAATTGGGGAAGGGAGTAGGGGGTGCCTGTGGTAGACCTGTGTCCTGTGGCCACTCCAGGACTGAATGTCCTCCCTGGCCCCACCTTCCTCCCAGCGCTGACAGCCTGGTGGGGCAGAATGGGATAGGGTGGGGTGTGGATACAGCCCATCAGGCTGGCTTCCTGTGGAACCCAATGACCTTCTCCTTGAAGTGTGGGTTCTGTCCCAGTGGACGCAGCCAGTGGGGTGTGGCTCTTGTGGAACCAGAGTGTCATGGGGATCCAGTGGGTCTCCTGCTCTGGTGAGCTCCCCTCAGCTTCTGCCTTGTGCCTCGGAGACTCAGGGCATGGGTCTGTGGCTACTCTCAGCTGTTCCACTGTCTTTGTGGGTAGCCATCAGGGTCAGGCAGGCCCAACCCACCCTCGAGGGTCACAGATAGAGCAAAGGAACCAGAGGTGAGTTGCAGTCAGTGCCCCAAGCAGAGAGTGCTGACCACGGTGGGGAAGGCCCCCTGGAGGAAGGGACATCTGAGGCGGGACCTTGAGGTGAAGGGGGACTTTTGGAGATAGGATGTTGCTTGGTGCTTCAAGGACTGCACTGGGTGGTCTGAGTGCACGGGTGTGAGGACAGCTGCAGCTGGGAGGCCAGGTGGATGTGAGGGGGTGGGCACTAGGATGTCTCCCCCATCTACCCTACTCGAGAGTGGGTGGGGCGCATGCAGGCATCCCTACCCTCTGCTGCAAGGACACCGCTGAGTCCCGTGCAAGTCCCCAGGAGCCCTCTGCACCCCCTTGCCTGCCCTGTCGACCCTGAGCACCCCCATGCCACATACCTTGTACACGAACGTGCACACGAAGTCAATGAAGCCCACTTGCAGCTTGGGGAGCTCGGCTGCCTTGTTCCTGTCCATCATGGGCTTGTGGGGGGAACAGAGGAAGGTGATGGGGGAGCCAGTTCCTGGGGCCCTCGGGCCCTTGCCCAGCCCCTACTCTACAGCCAATGAATACATTCAGAGATGCAAGACGAGCAGAGCCCAAGGGTGAAGATGAAACCCAGGCTGGGGACTGAGCCTCAGACAGACCCTGGTGCTGGGGTGGAAGCCAGGGTGCCCTGCAAGGACACCGGCTGCCATGGGTGGCTCCTCTCCACGTTCCCGGTGGCTCCAGGCAGTCCAGCAGGGGTTTCCTGCAGGCAGCAGCCTCCTGGCTCTGGGGCCCCGCCCTGCAGCTCCGGCGGTGCTGTCCATGGTGCTGACCCCGAGCCTTGGCCGCACTGCCTGTCACCCTGCTGACCAGGACCGTGCCCTTAAGCAGTTTCTGATGCCCGAGATGCCTGTCAGTCCCCTCAGCGTCCCCACCCGGGAACAGTGCATGGTGTGGGAGCCACGCAGGTCTCTTAAGGCCTGGCTTAGGGGAATGAACTAATTGCCTGTCCTCTCCACAGGATACTCCAGTTGGTCAAGCAAGTTGGCTTGTGCTATATGCCCTCTCCACCCCAGGCTCCAAACAGCACCTGGCCGCCGTCAGAGGTGGCTTGTGAGGCAGAACCTCTTCCCACCTCGTGGGGCTGGCATGTCTCCTAACTCTTGTCCATGGTGCTGGCAGGCATCCTGGCCCTACTACTGACCTGAAGACCCTGGCGTTGTCTGTCTCACCATGGGGTGGACCCTGGATGCCAGTCGTTCCCTGCCTGGTACTGGCTAGCCCTGGACTCACTGGAGCATAGCTTGTAGCCCAGCCAGGGTCTGCCTGCAAGGCTGCCTCTGTTTACCCATAAAGGCTCTGGTGAAGAGCAAATAGCCCTGGTCCCTCAGTTTCAATGATACTCACCTGCACCACAACTCTACCAGATCCCAAATCCCCTAAATCATGTGAGCCCTCTGAATGAGATGAAGACATCTCATTCCTGCTGCTTCGCAAGGACCTGAGACTCCCAAGGACCATTATGGCAGGGGTAAAAGGTTCCAGAAGCAGCACTCACAATTGGCTGCTGATCCAAGACTGTCCTTTCCAAGTCACCTTGTTCCCAGAACTCAGCGGCCACCAGAAGAGCGACCTGGGGGGCAACAAAGGAGTCATCTGTGGGGCTCTGCACCCGTCAGGGGGCCTTACCCTTGCTGCGAGGTTCTGTGCCTCAGTCTGATCTGTCCAGACCCTCAGGGTCCTCCCCTCAATGCAGGTGTTGGCTGAAGACTCAAGCACACAGCGGCCCTACCCACAGTCACCCTGGCCAGGCTGGAGGCATGCTCAGATTCCCTGCAAACACGTGGCCCGCCCCATCTGAGGCTGCCTCTCCTGGTCCCATGGTGCTGAGCAGCATCTGTTCTTGGGCTGGGAGGCCGGCGGGAGCCCTACCTTGCTTTGGACTTCCCAGGGCTTGGTGATGGCAGACAGATCACAGGCCGTCATCATCATGGCCCTGCAGACAAACCAGAGTCACAAATATTTATGGGGTGCCTTCTGAGTGCAGGTGATTGGTACCTATTTTCTCACTGGGTCTCTGGGACAAGCCTGGGGAAAGATGTTAGTTCTGAATCCCGTTTTTGGTGAAAAAAATGGAAGCTCAGAAAGTGAAGTAAGTTATTGCCAAAGACCACAAGCCAAGGCAATGAATGGTCTGCACGACTCTGTACCCCAGCTCTGTCTCCCCAAAAGTGGAGAGCAAGTAGGAATGGAGCATTTGTTTCGAGGCATCAGTAAGCTGTCAGGAGATGAGCTCTTGTTCTGGACACTCAGGGCTGGGCCCCCTGGTCTTGTCTGGGGAAGTCTGCAGGATTAACCAGCTGACAAGTGGGACCCTACCCTTTGGAGAGGTGTGGGTCCCCCCATGCCTGTCCTCCCCTGGTGCTCACATGACAATTTCCTTCCGAGTTGTCTCCAGGGATAGGTACTCCACCCAGCTCTTCTTGTCCTCGTAGTTCTTGGACTCATCCACGATCTTCTGAAACATCGCCCTCTTCCTGGACCCCGAGAACAAGGAGGGGCACAGGTGGGAGCAGGTGGAGATAGCCCTCTGCTCCCACCTGCAGGGAGGAACTGAGGCCAGAACCAAGGCCAGTCTGAGGTCTGCAGGGTTGGAATGGGGCTGCCTCCCCCTAGCTGTGCTGCCTCCAGCCCCCGAGGTCTGCTGGGAGCCCCAGGACTTCCCTGCCCCACCCCTGTGGGGCCCCCACCCATGGGAAGGTACGCACTTGAAGTAGAGAGCTAGGTCTGTGGCAATGATGGCGATGTCCATGAGGTGGATCACATGCTCATGCTGCCGCCGGTTCAGGTTCTGGTAGATGTTCAGAGTCTGCACAGGGTGGTACCAGGCCATCAGGTGCCCGTGGGTGTCAGGCCAGCTCAGAACCTCATTGCCTCCTGCTCCCTGGTGGCTTCTGTCCCTTTCAGGCCTGCCCCTGGGCCCTCAACCTGCCTGCCTGGGCTGGCTCCTCCATGGCCAGGCCTGCTCTGCCCCTCCTGCAAGGTGTCCAGCCCTCTGCTGTCTGGCTTCAGCCTAGGTAATCAGTTCTGGACCCAGATGGCTTCAGAGGTCATTACCCAGTGAGGGGTAGGGAGGGACAGCTGAGTGTCCTTGGTCCTCGATCTGGACATGCTCACCATCCTGGTCACCGTCAGGTCTCTGAGCCCCCCAGGTGTCAGTCCCAGGCCCTGGCCTCCTTGGCTTCCACCCACCCCACCATGGGACATTTCCAGACACAGACTAGCCCTGCAGTGCCTTCCATGGCCCACGGACGCTTTTCAGCTGCTACTGCTTGCCTAGAGCCTGCCATGCATCTGCTCCCAGCCTTAGCCTGTGCCTTCCCGGCTGCCCTCACCCTCTCCCATGTCAATGCCCTGTTCCCCAGGACACAGCCAGACAGTTGTGAGAATGTTGTGTCCCCAGTGCCTGGAGGAGGGCCTGGTGCAGGTGACAGCTCATTGACTGAAAAGTACCCAAGAGGAAGACAGCGAGGACACGAACCTCCTCCGAGAGCAGGAATTTCCCAAACTCCAGGTGGTGCCGCTCTAGGATTGAGGAGCCATGGAGCTTGGCCAAGGGGTTCTGGGATCTGAACAGAGTTTATTAAGCAAACAAACGTACGGTCAGAAGAGTGACCCAGGAGGTGGTGAGGAGAGAGGGGCTATCACCATGGGTGCCCTGACTGTGCGACTGCCTCTTGGCCCACCTTGGGCTCTGTGGCCCTTCTAGGTAGGCCCCCTTTCTGTGTGGCCAGTGACCAGGGTGCTCAGATTTACCGCAAGGGCATGGAGTTGATCTATTGCTCATTTACACGCCCACTGCCCATCCTTGACTCCTGTGTGGCACCTACTTCATCTGGTACAGGTTGTTGGTGCCACGGTGGTCGATGTCGTGGCACAGGCCGGCCGTCACCATGGCAAAGGCCTCCAGGTCTGTGTAGTAGCTCTTCAGCTTGCCCGTCTGCAGAGACAGGGTGTCCATGCTCCAGTGGGGTGGGGGTGAGTGGATGGGGGTGAGCCAGGGTGCCCTCTACCCTCTGTGGGACTGGGGTCACAGAGGGTGCACTGCAGGAGGGTGTCGGCCTCCTCCACTCCCTCTGCCCTTGAAGGGTCCCGTCTCCTGCCCTGGGGCATGTGGGACACTGTCCTTGGTGCCAGGAGGGTCTGCACAACCCCCATCACTTGGGATCCCTAACAGAGCGGCTCCTGCTGAGTCCAGCCACGCACCATGAGCAGTGTGAACATCGTCTGGGCCACATTGAAGCCATGGCGCCAGTTGTGGTAGGTGATTCTCCGGTACCCTTTGCTGATGGAGAAGAGGAACCGCACCAGGACCTAAGGGAGCCAGGAGAACATAGGGCTTTGGCACCGTGTTCGAGTCCTATCAAATGGTGGAAGCTCTGCTCTGTGCCTCTTCCCCACTCCCTGTCTCCTGGGCCCCCATAGCTCTGCCTGCCCCCAGTATTTCCTGCTGGCCCCACTGGCCTTCTTAGGTGGGGAGCACCATGCTAGACACCTATTGAGGGGAGCTAGGCAGGACGGGAGCTAGGCAGGACAGAAGCTGAGAACAGCTCTGGCTTTCAGGGACCTCCAGGACCTCCGTTCTATTGTCTAGTCACAGATCTGGAGGAGGACCTCTGGTAGGCAAGGCATTTTAAGAGGAAGATGTCAGTTCTGGGGCATGGATATCTGAATGAGCAGGATGTGTGGGTTGTGGGCAGGGTGGGAGAGCCTCGCCTGCAGAGAAAGTTACCCCTTTCTCTTATTATTTCTATTGTGATTTTTCAGGGTCATAAAATTATTGGGGATTTTTTTTTTATTCTGCAAATATTTCTTATAACTTTTCTTTTGTGTTTTTCCCTTACTCTTTGGTAAAATTTCTTTCAAAAATGTCAGCCTGCTGCACCTGTTCTCAGAGGAGCATGACAAAAGAGGGTTCCCTCACTTGGGCTTGGGAAGCAGAGGCTCCCTGAGGCAGTAGATGTAGGGCAGAGCAAGAAAGCTGCAGGGGCCAGGCAGAATGGTGGGACTAAGAGCTGGGAAAGCTATTATTTCTTCCCTGTGGTGATCGCTGGAGAGCTCCGCTGTGGTCAAAACTAGAGGGACATCGTGAGCTTTCTATTAAACACTTAGGTGATGGGCTTCTACCATTTCCTTTGAACTGCCCACCAAGTCCCCTGTGATGGCACCTAGTGATCGGATGCCTTGAACTCCTACCAATCAAACTTCCTATCCATCCACTCGTCACCCACCCACCCATTTGTCTAACCATCCAACCATCTATCCATTCCCCTTTCATCTTTCCATCCATTCATCACCCACCCATCCATCCCTTGTTCCATTTGTCCCTCCACCTATCTATCTAGCACCCATCCATTTATCCACCCACCCACCCATTCATCCATCTAACAACCCACCCGTCTATCCATCCATTCATTTATCCATCTATCATTCTATCTATTCATTAATCCGTTCATTTCCATCCTCCCTTTCATTGACCTAGTCTTCCTTCCATTTATTCGTCCATCCAGCCATCCATTTCCATCCATCCATGCTGCTATCCATCCGTCGATCCATCCATCCATCCATCCACCCACCCACCCACACTTCCTTCTTTGCATTCATTCATCTATCCATCAATTCACTCTTCTTTCTCCCATCCGTTTACCCATCCATCCTTCCATCCATCCATCCATCCATCCATCCATCCATCCATCCATCCTTCCATTCATCCATCCTTCCATTCATCCACCCCTCTTCCATCTATTCATTAATTCATCCATCCATTTATCCACTTATTCTTCCTTCCCTTCCCCCTCCCTCCCCCCTTCCTTCCGCTCATCCATCCTTCCTCCCTCCATCAAGTTATTGGTCCATCCACCCATTCTCTCTTTCTTCCACCCACCCATTCATTCACCAATCCCTTCATTTAATCAACCTTCCTTTTGGCCTTCACTCCTTCCTTCCCTCCTCCCTCCCTCTCTTCCCCTCCTTCCTTCCTTTCCTCCTTCCCACTCATCCATTCATCTATTCAATCATCCACCCATCCATCCAAATATTTATTTTAGGCCTACTTGTTTTATATGTTTTACTTATTCTGTGATGAACTGGCCTGCTTCTCAAACTTCCTGTGGGATCTGGGACCTCCCCCTCCACTACCTTCCCTCCTCTTACCTCCTGGGGGGTCTGAGACCCATAACCAAATCCCCATCCCCACATCCTGGGTGATCTAGGAGCCTCAACTGTGTCCCCCTGTGTGTTTCCCCACCTCCTGGGGGATCTGGAACTTGCGGACCACGCCCAGCTCATAGTACATCTGGATGCCACATTTGACCAGCTCCAACTCGGTGCACTCCAGGTCAGAGAAGTGAAACTCATAGATGTCAAACTTATTGGGGCCTGGCAGCTCTTCTTTCTGTGGGAGAGATTGTGGGCTGAGGTAGGCAGGTTCACCGCGGCCCCCACTTCTTCTCATCCTTCTCCTCTCTGGACCCTCTGGCAAGCCTCAGATACCCCAGACATCTCTGGTGAGATCTGCCCTCCAGTCGCCCAGGATGTCCTCACCCCCCAATGGCACAGCCCCATTCCCTTCCCTCCTCCCATCCTGTGGCCCAGCAGCGAAAATCTCACCCTGTTGGGGAGACGGGATAATGTTGGGAAAACAGATGTGCAAACACAAGGGATACACATGAAAAGGTACACAGACACACATGTGACACAGGCATACATGGATACATAGCCACATCTGTGAATACTCAGGCCCACACATGGACACAGACACACATGGGAATACACAAGCACACACATGGACACGCATGAATATGCAGGCACACATGAACACACAGGCACATACATGGACACATAGGCACACACGTGGATACACAGGTACACTCATGGGTACCTAGGCACATATGTGCAGACACTCATATGAGACTCATGCCACAGCCATAAGGTATCACAGACTGCCACTGACTTTCAGACTTGTCAGGCATGTTTGCATGCTCAGTCAAAGGCTACTCAGCCAGACCTGCAGTCTGATGATTCTGGCTCAATCACACGGACAGTCACAGGGCACTGGAGATACCACATGCCTTTCAAGTTGATCCAGTGGTGGTCTCTGGCAGACACACACAATCATATGTCCATATGCACCCACATACATACACACATGTGGATGTACATACACGCACATGTGCACACACATGCACATTCATGCAAACAGACACATACACACTGGGTGTTGCAGGCACCCGGTCACTGCAATAGCAGAGATGACAAGATGGACACTTGGTCCAAGTCATGACCACAGAGACTAAACATGGACAGTTCTGGAAAAGCACAGAAGAGACAGGTGGACATGGAGATATTCTCAGTAGGTCTGACATGACCTTCAGACTTTAGTTAGACAGATACACTCAGGGACACACTGGCTGAGACTCAGAGCCAGGATCACATAGACACTCACTGAGGCAGGTAGACACACACACAGACAGTACCAGCATTGCAAGATGACACCGTGTGTGCAAGCTCCCTCTAATCCAGAGAAAGGAGAGCTGCCTCTGCCCCCAAGAGAGGCTGATCCCTGTGGGAGGAATGAGACTAAGATTCTTACCAGGAGGATTCTAAGCTCGTCTTCATCACAGTCAGCGGGCTCCCTCCCCAGGCGAGCTCTGGTGGGCTACAGAGAAAAGCACACGTGTCATGAGACACAGTGCCGTTGTTACCTTTGCTCTCTTATGTGGGACTAAGTGACGATACCTCCTTCGCCCTTTTGTGTGGGACAGGGTGATGGGGCCACCTTCACCCTGTGTGGGACACAGTGATAGTGCCAACTTTGCGCTCAGTGATAGTGCCAACTTTACCCTTGTGAGTGGGACAGGGTGGTGGTATGACCTTCACCCTTCATGTGTGGGACAGGGTGACGGCATCACCTTTGCCCTTGTAAATGTGTGGGATGAAGGCACTTCTGAGGACTCTATCAGTTCCACCTTGAAAGCCCCCAACAGCCCTGGTTCCAGAGACAAGTGGCAACGTGCACAGGGCCTGCTCACTCCCCTCATGCTACTGTCCCTTGGGCGTTGTTTCATGCAATCCCAGGTGTCACAGGTGGATCCTCATGTGATGGCCTTATAGGGTTCTGGTCACACCCAGTGCCCAGCTGGGGAGACTGAACACAGGATCAGGGTCCCAGGGCCATCAGACAGTAGGGCAGCAGGCAGCATGCCAGGGACAGGCATGGCCTCGGACCCCCGGGCTGTTTCCTAACCACTGGACCGTTCTGCCTCCCCGCTGCACAGGGGCACCCGTGGGTAAAGGAAATAGTACCAAGATGGACTGGATCTCATCCTTGTCACACTTCACATGGTAGAGAACCATGTCCTGGGCGATGTCCTTGCGGTTCTCCAGCTTGTTCATCTTGTCGTAGGTGTCTGTGTTCATCACCGACCAGCCTAGGAACTGCGTTAGGGACTGAGGGAGAGTGGCGGTGTCAGCCAACCTTGGGGCAGCTGATGGGCACCTGCCATATGCTGCATGGCTTGGCACACTGGCCACAGGGCTGCCACTCCAGAGCCACAAGTGCTTCTGAATGGAGTCTCCAGGTGCCCATGAGAGCCCCTCCCAGGAACCTCACAGGCTTTCCCACATTCTCACTCTCCCTGGCCTCATGTTGGATGGAGGCTGACAGGCATAACTGAGTCACCATGCATCACATGGGTGTCAACTGCAATGCCACACCTGGTGACAGGTGCTTACCTCCATGAGAACTTCGTCGTGTTCATCAAAGGGCTTTCCATCCTTTCTGTTGTAAAATGTTGCAACCCCCACAATCTCTTCCTTCTTGTTGACGATAGGCATGGACAGTACATTCTTGATGGTCCAGCCAGACTCGTCCAGTGGTCCCTCCTGTGGAGTGGAGTCTGGGGCTGAGCTTGTTAACTTGGGGGGATGAGCTTCTTTGTCCTGCCTCCAGACTGCAATGACTGGGCCATTGTCCCTGTGTCCTCACCCTCTCTTTGCATTTGACTTTATGTCCGGGGTTTTGTGTCATGATTTTTCCCATGAGAGGAGGTGGGGGATTCTTTCCTGCCGGGACTGGCTTCATGAGCACCTGGGGGCTGCAGTCACACTGGAGCCACACTTACAGGAGTCATGTGCTCGCAAATGTTCTGCTGTCATGCTCCTAAAAGTTCTAATAATTGCTCAACAAGAGGCCTCGTGTTTTTACTTTGCCTGAGGTTCGGAAAACTATGGTTGGTCCTGTCTCCCATCCATGCTGGGCCTGGCCAGTGAAAAATGGACAGTAGGCCAGTTCCTAGAGCATGTTTCTACCAACCCATGGGGCTCTCAACCTCTCCCAGGAATGAGCCTGCCCTGGTCATGTGGCACCAGGTGAAGATGCAAACCTGCCTTGAACCCTTGAACTCTCACAGGAGCCCAGCCAAGGTCAACTGAGCCCACCCAAGATCAACAGAGCTCAGCTGAGCCCAGACAAGATCAACCGAGCCCAGACAAGATCAGCCTAGCCCAGACAAAATCAAATGAGCCCAGCCAAGACCAAAAGATCCCAGAAAAGGTCAGCCTAACCCAGACAAGATCAATTGAGCCCAGATAAGATCAGCCTAACTCAGACAAGATCAGACTAACCCAGATGAGGTTAGCTGAGTCCAGATAAAACCAGTTGAGCCCAGAAAATATCAGCCTAGCCCAGAAAAGGTCAACTGAGCCCAGCCAAGGTCAACTGAGCCCAGACAAGATCAGTCTAGCCCAAACAAGATCAACTGAGTTCAGACAAGATCAGTCTAACCCAAACAAGATCAACTGAGTTCAGACAAGATCAGCCTACCCTGGAGGAGATCAGCTGAGCCCAGCCAAGGCCAACTGATCCCAGACAAGATTAGCATAGCCCAGCCAAGATCAACTGAGCCCAGACAAGATCAGCTGAGCCCAGCCAAGATGAGCCAAATCCAGTTGAGCCTCAGCTGAGCCTCCACCAATCTGCAGGCCTATGAGCATGAAATACTTGTCAGCCACTGAGAATTTTAGTTTTTTTTTTTTTTTAAACAACAAACACTAATTCAGTTCATCATTTCTGAACCAAAATATCTTCTTTCTTAAGTAAAATACAATTCTATCAACAAATGGACAGATACCTGAAATTCGAACATTTCGTCTGCAGAGGCATTCATGATGTTACAAATCTGAAAAAGGATCAGAAAAACCATTTTACTGGATGCGGCTGCATGTGTAACAGGATTCTAAAAGGAGGATCCTGCCAGGTCTCACATGCAGGAGATAAACTTTCAAGTAGCAAAGCAGAGCAGCTGGAGGCTGGCAGAGGCCCAGGGGGGTGGTGGGGTGGGTGGGATGCTAGAGGGTTGAGGCAAGCCCCATGACTCAGCTCCAGCAAGGGCACCATGAGGGCCGCACACAGCATAGGACTCACAAAGCCACTTTCTGCCACATAGGTGGGGAGGCCGCTGGCCAGGGCCCAGTGATCAGCTGGGGGTGTGCTGCAGGGAGAGAGCAGAGTGTCAGAGGGACCAAATGAACAGCCATTATACATGTGCATGTGGGTTTTGGTGCAGGGTGTGAACCTCAACAACTATTCCCTTCTCCACCTCCAGGTGGTAGCTGGGGTCACAGGATCATGGAGTTGCATGTCTGCACAACTGCAGGGTTGGACAAGGCTGGCTGCTTTCCCCAGTCTCCCTAGGCTGGAGTCCTGCCCTGATCTCTAGACTGGACCCCTCACTTCTCCCAGCCCGTAGCACGAATGTGGGGCCTCTTTTTATGGTTTGGGCTGGTTGAAGCAAAATCAGACCCTGAGGGCCTCACAGCTCAGTTGCTGCTGATGGGGCCACTTGATGACTCACTCCATCCCCTTGTGTGTTCACTCAGGGTGACTACAATGCTTCAGGTTGTCACTTCCCTCCACACCTCCCCACACCCTTCCACGCTGTTTCCTAGAAGAGCAGGTTGGCCTCCTATTCCCCACCTGTCCCGTCTGCTCCACAGAATGAGGGGAACCATGGCTGGGCCAGGTGCAACTGATGCCACCACAGGATATCCCAGAGCCAACAGGTCCCGAGGCTGAGCCTGGGCTGAAGGTGATCCCACCCTTGAGTGATGCGTCTTGCGAACCCTGACACTTACGGGATGACTTTGATGTCCTCCTTGCCATGGAGGATGTAGTCGATGACTTTGTAGAAGACGATTTCCTGAAAACAAACACGTAAGTCATTGGGGGCGGGGAGCTCCCTGGTCAAGCCCCTCAAGGGAATCTCCCATTCCATCCATGTACACATATACACCTACCATGAGCATACACATTACACACAACCACATGCCCACTCACAGGCAACAGACACGAATACAACCACACCCACATTCATACACATGTACATGTCAACAGATGCATCTACCATGCACACATGTGCAAGCACACATGTACACCCATCCACATGTACACACACGCAGGCTGTCACCAACACTCATGGGACATGTGATACATACTCTGATTTAGATCTGGTTTCCCTGTGTCCCCTACAACCCCTCACATGAACTGGGCCCATCTTCCCTTACACACACACTCATTCCCGTGTGGGGAGGTGTCACAGTGATTCAGAATGGGAAAGCAGGATTCCTGGCCAATAGGAATGTGTGCCAGCTTTCATAACCAGACAGACACCCCTTGTTGGGGACCAGCCCGGCTGCCCTGCCCTGCAGCTCAGCAAGGCAGGAGTCTGTAGATGACAGACAGGCACTCGGGGATCTGTCCTTGCCTCCCCACGCCCTCCCTTGCCCTCCCCTCCAACCCTGGAGTTGGAGCCAGGAAAACCAAGAGTGCGGAAGGGCCCAGGCCCTGCCACCACCACTCACCCGACCATCAGGCGTGCGTGGGCCTGAGTACGGCTGGGCTTCTCCCATCAGCACCGGCCATATATCAAAGAATTCCTGGCAGAGGAGAAGAGAAACAGATGAGGCTGCAGCACAGGTATGGGCCAGCAGGCAGGAGGCCGCCTAAGAGTCCGAGGTCTCACCTTCTCCTTGGTCATGTCCAGGAGGCCCACCGAATACCGGTCACAGTTCAGGTAGGCTCGCACAGTGTAGAAGGCCTTGTGGAACTGCCTCTCGATGTCTGTCAGCTCTTCAAACACTTTATTGGCCGACCACAGCAGCACCTGGAGGTATGTCACACTCGTGGGTCTGTGACCACCCCACCCCCACACCTGTCTGACCACAGCAGCACCTGAGGGCATGTCATACCTGTGGGCTTGTGGTCAGCCCACCCCATACCTGTCTGACCATAGGAGCACAAGGGTCCACTCTCACACGTAACACACACTTACACATCTGACCACACACCTGACAGGACACCGCTTGACCACAAAAGTTAGGACAGACCCTGATTGATGCTGTGATCAGGGTTTCATTGGATCACATGACAAGCTGCTTCCTGACAAAGAGGGGCCCAGGAGTTGACTGGACAGTGAGCTCCAAGTCCTGTCCCCATCCCTGCCACTCATGACCAGCACTGGCCTTGTGCTCAGTGAGTGAATTAGTGTGTCAAACTTGGAATCCCTTGCTATGTGCTTGAGAGGCACAGAGTAGACTAATCACTACTCCAACTGGCTACTCTACGCCAGCCTGTGATGAGCTGGGATTTGAGAATAAAAAATCATCATTTTCTGGTTGTCAGGCCTTTCTGTGGCCTCAGCAATGCGAGTTTGGGTGACTATGTCTAACTCTCCACCAGGTCCTGACCAGACCCTCTGGGATGTTGCCTCCCTACAGGCCCCAGCTGTTGGCCAGTACTTTCACCAGGCTCAGACCAGCTGTATAGGGGCTCTCCTCCTCCCCAGCTTGGGCCACACTTCTCTGCTTCTGCATCACAGTCCAGACACTGGCCTCCAGGCCCGCCTCCTCACACCCACCATCACCTGTGTGTCCCCTGACCTGCCTGGGGCAGCCCCTCTCCATTGAGGTGGCTTTTCCCTGCATGGCCTGTTCTGGGCAGGGTTGGCTCAGTCACAGAGTTTAGTGGATCTAGACCAGGACTTAGAAACAACAGAGTTAAACGTGGACTGCTCTTGTGTGGCAATAGTGCCTACTGTTCTCAGCCACATTTCAGCTGTGGATGAGTGGACAGGTCAGGTGTGTTTTCCCTGAGCATCTGGTGCACCATGAAACCATCGGGGGGTCTACCCCTGTTCCTCACACCCCTGTACCCCAGTGTTTGGTCCCTGATCTTGGGGCCTTTGCACAGGCTCTGTCCTCTGCTTCCAGGCCCTCATCCCAGGACGTCATTGCCCTGAGGTTCAGCCTCAGGTCCTCTCCAGAAGCCATTTGGAGTCTCCGAGTTCTGGGCCCCTAGTTTTCCATTAGGTTCTGAACCCACAGAGGCTCTGTCTCATGGTGGTCCCTACACGACCCCTCTGTGGGGCCGAGAGGTGCAGGCCTTGCTTCTGGTGGTCCATAGTGGTGCTGCATGATTGGAGGTGGTTGGGCTGCTGCCCTAATGCTGACTGACTGAGCTCTGTGTGTTGAAAGCAGTTGCCAGGAGGCCCATCTGCAGAACCGTGCCCCAGGAAGGGTGGACCCCAGGTCATCTACCGCTCCCTGTGCATGACTTCATCTACCAGCTGAAGCATTCAGCCTCCCCTTGCCAATGGCTCCTGTCAAAGAGTGACAAGGACACATGAACAGAGAGGGTTGACCTTTTCCCCAGCACACAGTGGAGGAGAATGTCGGCCTACCTCTCACCAGCTCTGTGGCCTTGGAAAGGTCATAGAACTTCCAGACCTCAGTTTCCCCATGTATAAAAATGGGATGATGACACCCTGCCTCAGGATGTTGGGAGGGTTAAGGCAGAGACACTTGTCAACTCTCAGAAGAGCTTGTGACTCTGAGAGCCCCGTGGGAGTGTGAGTGTGTGCATGAGAGTGTGTGAGTGTGAGAGTGAGTGTGTGTGAGTATGAGAGTGTGAGAATGAGAGTGTGAGATTATGAGTGTGTGAGTGAGTCTGTGTGAGTGTGTGTTAGTGTGAACGAGTGTGTGTATGAGTGTGTGTGAATGTGCATGTGAGACTATGTGTGTGTGACAGTGTGTGAGTGTGTTTGAGAGTGTATGAGTATGTAAGTGTGAGTTGGTGTGTGTGACTCTGTGAGAGTGTGAGAGCATGAGTGTGTTAGTGTACATGTGTGAGTGAGGTTTTGTAAGGGTGTGAGAATGTGTGATTGTGTGAGTTCAGCGAGTATGTGTGTATGAGTATGTTAGTGTGTGTATGACTATGTGTGAGAACGAGAGTGAGGGTGAGTGTGTGAGGGGTGCAACTGTATGTGTGTGAGCATATGAGAGTATGTGTGTGTTAGTATGTTAGTGACTCTGTGTGACTCTGTGAGAATGAATGTGTGTGTGTGATTGTATGTGTGTGAGTGTGGTGAGAGTATGTGTGAGAGTGAGTATGTGTGAGAGTGAGAGTGAGTGACTGTGTGAGAATATGTGTATGTTAGTGTGTGTATGTGAGCGAGCGTGTGAGAGTAGATGTGAGTGTAGAGTGTGAATGAGTGAGTGTAAAGGTGTGGATGGCTCTGTGTGTGAGAGTGAGCGTGTGAGGGTGGGTGTGAATGCATGTGAGTGTGAGAGCGTGTGAGTGACTATGTGAGAGTGTGTGAGAGTGGGTGAAAGTGTGTGTGAGTGGTTCTGTGTGTGTGAATGTGAGAGTGAGTGTGTGAGAGTGAGTTACTGTGAGAATGTGTGAGTGTGTGAGTGTGAGTGGCTCTGTATGTGAGAGAGTGTGTGTGAGAGTGAGTGTGTGGTTGTGAGTGTGTGAGTGGGTGTGAGAGTGTATGAGATGAGTGACTCTGTATTGTGAGACTGTGTGAGAGTGACTGTATGTGAGATTGTGTGAGTGTGAGTGTGTGTGTGTGTGTGTGTGTCTCTGTGTGTGTGTGGGTGTGAGAGTAAGTATGTGAGAGTGAGTGTGAGCTTGGGTGACTGTGAGTGTGTGAACACCTTGTGTAAGTCTACCCTACAGACATTCCGCTGGTGACACAGCCCTGGCTGGGACCAGTACTGCCACCCCTGGTCTTCTCGTTGCTCCTGGGGCTCTGGCCAACTGACTGAGGCGCTTTCCAGGAAGGAATGGGTGTGGGTGAGACAGTGGGTGAGGAAGTGGAGAGCTGCTGGGGTTCAAGGTGGAGGAGGGTGAGCCTGTGGAGATGCCTTAACTCCCGGTGACCGGCTTTCATGCTGGCTCAGGGACAGGTGCCAGGAAGACGTGGAGCCAGTCTCTGCTCCTCACAGTCTTCCAGAAAGAGCCAGGAGGCAGGCTGGGCCTCTTGCAAGTCAGGGCCCCTGATCATGCTGTAGAGAGGGTAAAGCTCAGAAGCAGCTTTCCTAGGAGGAGATGGCCTCGGGGGCAAAAGCAGAGTACTGAGTGGAGATGCCAATGTCTTCCAGCCCCTCTGTGCAGCCAGTGGCATCCGGTGGCCTGAGGCTGGAAGCCATGTTGCTACTTCATGTATTGCCTGGTTTAGGGCTGGGATGACCAGACGACAGAACTGGCAAAGATGCTGGACTCTTAGACCTTCATTTCTAATTCGTCGGTGGCAAGCTAGATGATGACCACAACTGCAGGTGAGCGGGTATGGGTGGGGAGAGAAGGGATGGAGGTGCTTAGTGTTGGGAGGCTGTGGGCATTGGGAGCGTCTGGGGACTGCTTCCTGGTAGAGGGCCCCCAGGGTGGCCATGCTCGAGGTGCAGTGAGGAGACCCAGTGCTGGGGTGGAAAGAGGAGTGGGGACTTCAGGATTCCCTTAGGCCTCAGCGACAAGACCATCGCTTTAAACATGTGGCTCTGACTGCTGAGTTAGAGGTGAGCTTTTGGGGTGAAGGAGAAGAGGGATCCTGAGACAGGATCAAGAGCCACTCCCGAGAGGGGGCAGAAAGGTGGAGAAGATTGGGAGGGGTGGGGGCTAGGGACATGACCTTAGGTAATTGAAACCTGGCTCCTCCTGAGATGTGACTTCCTGGGGGGTATGCAGCCCCTGGTGAGACCCATGGGGAACACGTGTGGTAGAGCAAGCCCCAGAAAAGGCTTCCAGGTCTGCTGCTCCATGGCTGCATCTGGGGTATGTAGGTGGATTTTGGTTGCGTGGTTAAGTTCCAAGGCTTGACAAATGAGGAAGCCCTCCTCAGACAGACCCTCCCAGGGCACAGTCCTCTTGGATGTGAGGAGTCCTTGGGTTCACTACCTGGAGGCTGCCGGTGGGTCCTCCTACCCGGGTGTGGGGGTTGCGTGGACACACGTGTATGCTGACTCCTGTGTTATGGGTCCAGATAGCAAGTTCTAGCTCTGCAGAGGTCAGAAGCCTCAGAGTGCAGAGCTGGAAGGGTGGACTTTTCGCTCCCTGCAGGAACCTGGAGCCTGATTTAAGTTCTCTGTAGCTATCTACAGGGGAGTGCAAACCTCCAGAAAAGGCTTGGAGTGTTTGCAATTGCTTTTAAAGTTATCAGGATATGGATTAAGGATCAATGACCTTCTTCAGACCCAAAAGAGAATCGAGGTCACAGGGAAAACTGCCATCCCCAGGACAGTAGATGGAGTTGCAGCCAAGACGTGCTCACCTGGTGCAGGGCCCGCAGACATGAACTGCAGGAGCAGTGGTCATGTTGAGGCTCGCTGGAGGCTGAAGGAGAATGAGAAAGCCTGGCCCCTGTCAAGGGCCCTGCGCTTTGGTGGATTTCATCACCAGGAGCCCCACCAAGTCCTCAAGGGGAAGATCTGAGAGAACCCCCTTCTGTTTCTGGCAGGCAGAGGGGAAAAGTAACTATTCTGAGATATACCCAGAGCACTCTTCATAGTAACTTTTCCATATCTACCTGAGGAAAAGCAGTTAGCCAGCTCCAGCCCCTCTAGCCTTCCTGTCTCACCCAAGGGGAGACAAGAAACACTTGTAAAGGTCACAGCCTGGGAACACGCAACCAGGCAGATTTGATTGCAAGACTGTGGACTGCTTCCTGATCCCACCCCCTACCACATCACCAGGCCCCATTTTAGTAATAGTGGACTGCAGCAAAAGACACTACAAGTCTTAGACTGTGTTGAAGAAAAAAATTCTTAGAAAAACCCAGAGGCAACAGGAGAGATACTGTGGACTCAAGTGTGTCCCACCTAAAGCCACCTGCTCCACCCTAACTTCCAAGGGGATGGTTTGTGGGGGGTTGATGAAATCATGAAGGAGATAAACAAGAGACCAGAGCTCTCTCTCTCTGCCACCTGAGGACGCAGCAAGTGGAAAGAGAACTGTCACCAGAAACCAAACTGGTAGTTCCTTGACCTTGAAGTTGCAGGCCGGGCACGGTGGCTCAAAGCCTGTAATCCCAGTATGTTGGGAGGCCGAGGTGAGAGAATTGCCTGAACCCATGGGTTTGAGACCAGCTGGGCAACATGGTGAGATTGCATCTCTGCAATAAATTTAAAAAATAGCTAGGAGTGGTAGTGCACGCCTGTAGTTCCAGCTACTTGGAAGGCTGAGGTGGAAGGATTGCCTGAGCCCAGCAGTTCGATGCTGGGGTGGCCGTGAGCATGCCACTGCACTCTAGCCTGGGTGATGGAGTAAGACTCCAACTCAAATAAACAAATAAATAAAATAAATTACAGCCTTTGAGAATAAATGCCTGTTGTTGAAGCCACTCAGCTTATGGTATTTTGTTCTGGCAGCTCAAGCGGACTAAACAGGAGGAAAAAGAACGAACCAATCAAACAAGGACACTAAAGCCATTGGCACCCTCAGCTACAGCAATGTTAAATGCTGCCCAACTCCTAGCCAGATTAACACAAAATCCCATACTAGAGGCC
Organism: Carlito syrichta; assembly: GCF_000164805.1. Classification (NCBI taxonomy): domain Eukaryota; kingdom Metazoa; phylum Chordata; class Mammalia; order Primates; family Tarsiidae; genus Carlito; species Carlito syrichta. The sequence goes on from NW_007251274.1 coordinate 314,720, forward strand.
AACTTACGTCAGCTCCTGCTTTTATAAAAAATTACCTGGCATGCTAAAAGGCAAGACGAAAACACAGCCTGAAAAGAACCAGACTCAGATATGACACAGAGTTGGAATTACCAGACTGAGAATTTAAAATAACTGTGATTAATATGCTAAAGGCTCTAATGGACAAAAGTAGACCACATGCCAGAACAGGTGAGTAACATAAGCAGAGAGATGAAAACGCAAAGGAAGAACAAGAAATGCTAACTATCAAAACCACTCTAATAGAAATAAGTCTTTGCCCATCAGTAGGCTGGGCATGGCTGGAAAAAGAATCAGTGAGCTTGAAGATACATCGGTAGAAACCTCTCCAATAGGAATGCAAAGAGGAAAAAGAAAGGAAAAGAACAGAATTGTGAGACAAGTACAAAATCGTATATGGTACTTGAAATATCAGAAGGAGCAGAAGGAGGTAAAGGATAAGAAGAAATATTTGAAGTAATAATGACTCAGAATTTTCCAAAGTTATTGACAGACACAAAACCACACATCCAGGAAGCTCAGTGAACATTACACAGAACAAATGCCAAAAACCAACCAACCAACCAACCAAACAAACAAACAAACAAAAGACTATACTTAGTCATACCATATTCAAACTGCAGAAATCAAAGAACATTTCAAAAGAAGCCAGAAAGAGTAAAAAACATTTTACCAATAGAGGAACAACAATATACATTATACTGGACATCTCATTAGAAAGTATGCAGGCAAGAGGAGAGTGGAGTGAAAGAAGTATTTGAAGTGCTGAGAGAAAAAAAGCTGCCAAGTGGTAATTCTATGTCCAGAAGTGAAGGAGAAATAAGGACTTTCTCAAACAGAAACACAGGGAATTTGTTGCCAATAGACTTGCTCTGAAGGAAATGTTCTTCATAAACAAATTCTTCAGAAAGAAGAGTGATATAGATCAGAAACTTGTATCTACATGAGGAAACAAAGAGCATCAGAAAATAAACTTAAAATAACATCTTTTATTCTTCTTAATTGACGTAATAGATAACTGTTCAAAGTAATAATAGCAAAAGTATATTGAGTGATTACAGCACATGAGTAAGTGAAATAAATGACAGCAATCTTACAAGGAATGGGAGTGAGACATTGGAAATAAATTGTTATAAGATCTAGCACTGTGAGTGAAGCAATATAATGTTATTTGGAAGAGTACTTAGTGTAGTCATAAATGTTTATTGAAAATTCTAGGGCAATGCTACAAGTTCATAAATAGCAAGTATAATTGATAAGCTAAGAGAGGGGAGAAATGAGGTAAGATGCTCAATTGAAACTACAAAAGGTAGAAAAAAAGAAGAGACAATAAAGAATTACAAAGAATAAGTGCAACACATAGAAATCAGTTAAGAACATGGTATGCAGTAATTCAACTATGTCAATAATCACTATAAAGTGAATAGTCTAAATATAACACTTAAACAGATTGTCAGAGTGAATAAAAAGAACCTGGCCAGGCACAGTGGCTCACTAGGAATCCCAGAATTTTGGGAGGTGGAGGTGGGAGGATTGCTTGAGCCCAGGAGTTTGAGACCAGCCTGGACAACATAGCGAGACCTCATCTCTACAAAAATTAAAAAAGTTAGCCAGGTGTGGCAATGCATGTCTGTAGTCTCAGCTACTCCGAGGTTGAGTCCAGGAAGTTGAGGCTGCAATAAACTGTGATCATGCCACTGCTCTCCAGCCTGGGTGACAGAGTGAGACCCCCAACTTAAAAAAGAAACAAAAAGAATCAAGACTCAACTATATGTTGTTTTCAAGAAAACCACTTTAAGTATAAAGACAAAGATAGTTTGAAAGTAAAGGAATGAAGAAATACATCCTATGCTAATACTAACCAAAAGACACTGGAATAATTATGTTAAGTTTAGACAAAGTAAACTTCAGAACAGGGAAAATTATTAGTGATGGGGTGTTACATAATGATAAAGGAGTCATTTTTCCAAGAAGACATAAAAATCACTAATGTATGTGTATCTAATAATAGCAGCAAAATACATAAACAAAAAACTGATAGAACTGCAAGGAGAGAGAGAGAGAGAGAGATATGAAACCACTATTATAGGTGAAGAATTTAGCACTCTTCTATCAGAAATGGACAGATCCAGCAGGCGGAAAATCAGTAAGGAGATAGTTGAACTTAACACTGTTAATCAACTGGCTCTAATTGACATCTATAAGTTACTTCATCAGACAACAACAGAGTATTCATTTTCCTCAAGGTCATATGGAACATTCACCAAGAAAAACCACTTTCTGGACCATAAAACATATCTTAACATATTTTACAAAATGAAAAGGATAAAAAACGTTCTCATAACCATAATGGAATTAGATTAGAAATCAATAACAGAAAGATAGCTGAAAAATCCAAAATAGTTTTAACAACCCTTCTAAATGACACATGGACTAGAGTCTCAATAAATTCTTAAAGATTTTGAACAAGGTTGGGTACAGTGGCTCAAGCCTGTAATCCCAGCACTTTGAGAGACTGAGGCAAGAGGATTATCTGAACCCAGAGGTTCACAACCAGCCTGGGCAACTTGGTGAGACCTCATCTCTGCAATATATTGAAAAATTAGCTGGGTGTGGTAGCATGTGCCTGTAGTTCTGGCTACTTGGAAAACTGAGGTGGAAAGATGGCCTAAGCCCAGCAGGTCGATGCTGGGGTAGCTATGAGTGTGCCACTGCACTCCAGAATGGGCAGCAGAGTGAGACTGATTAAAAAAAAAAAGATTTTGAATAAAATAAAAAAAATACACAACTTATTAAAATTTGTAGCCAGGCTCGGTGGCTCAGCCTGTAATCCTGTGCCTTGGGAGGCTGAGGTGAGTGGATTGCCTGAGCCCGCGGGTTCAAGACCCACCTGGGGAAGCGAGACCTCATCTCTACAATAAATCAAAAAATTAGCCGGGTGTGGTAGCGCGCGCCTGTAGTTCCAGTTACATGGAAGGCTGAGGTGGAAGGATCTCCGGAGCCCAGTAGGTCGAGGCTGCAGTGGCTGGGAGTGACCACTGCACTCCAGTCTGGGCGACAGAGTGAGACTCCAATTAAAAAAATAAAATAAAATAAAATAAAATTTGTGGGATGCAGTGAAAGCAGTGTTTGGAGGGAACTTTATAACATTGAAAACATATTAAAAAGGAAAAAAGATAGAATCAGTCATTAAGCATAGAAAGCTAGAAAAAGAGGATCAAATTAAGCCTAAAACAAATAGAAGAAAAGAAATAACAAATAAGTAATAAATATTATGACAGTGCTACCAAATTTTGATAACTTTGATAAAATAGAATAATTACACAAAAGACACAAACTACCAACACTTACACCTGTGGAAATAGAATTATCCAAATAAAGCTATGAGTATCAAATACATTAAATCAATAATTAATAATCATCCCAAAGGAAAGCACCAGTCCCTGATGGTGTCACTGGTGAATTCTACCAAACATTTAGGGAAGAAGTTAGGTCAATTCACTACAGTCTCTTCCAGAAAATAAACACAGAGGGAACCCATTCTATGATGTCAGAATTACCCTAAAAGCAAAACCAGGTAAAGACATTATAAGAAAGAAAAACTACAGATCAATGGATCTCTTGAATACAGATGTAAAAATTCTTAACATAACATTGGCAAACCAATCTAATAATGTACAAAAAATTGTACTCAATGACTAAGTGGTATTTATTTCAAGTATGCAAAACTGGTTCCACATTTGAACATCAATTAATGTAATCCACCACATCAGCAGGCTAGGGAAGAAAAAAATTACATGATCTTATCAATTGATGTGGAAGAAATATTTGACAAAATCTAACACTCAGAATAAAAACACTCAGCAAACTAGAAGCAGAGGAAACTTCCTCAATGGTATTTAAAAAAATTTACAAAATCCCTATAACAACATCATACTTAATGATGAGAAACTGGATGTTTCCCCTAAGACTGATTTGTTCCCAAGGATGCCCCCTCTCACTCCTCATAGTCAACATTATACTTGAAGTCCTAGCTAATGCAATAAGATAAGAAAAGGAAATACAATGTATATAGATTGGGAGGGAAGAAATGAAACTACCTTTGTTTGTAGATGGCATGTCTAAGTGAAAATATCAAGGAATCAACAAAGAACTGGAACAATAATGACTGCAGCAAGGTCACAGGATACAAAGTTAACATACAAAAATCAATTGCTTTCTTTACAACAGCAATGAACAATTGGAATTTGAAATTAAGAATACAATATCACACATTATCATAAAAATGAAATACTTTGGTACAAATCCAATAAAATATGTATAGGATCTATATGCAAAAACTGCAGATCTCTGATGAAAGTAATCAAAGAAGATCTAAATAAACAAAGAGATATTCTGTGTTAATAGATTGGAAGACTCACTATTTCTTTCTTTCTTTTTTTGATTTGGAGTCTCACTCTGTCGACTAGGCTGGAGTACAGTGGCACACTCACGGCCATGTCTGTGTTGACCTGCTGCGCTCAGGCAATCCTTTCACCTTAGCCTTTTAAGTAGCCAGAACTACAGGCACGCGCTACCATGCCCAGCTAATTTTTTGATTTATTGTAGAGATGAGGTCTCGTCAAGTTGCCCAGGCTATTCTCGAACCCGTGGGTTGAGGCAATCCCCTCACATCAGCCTCCCAAAGTGCTGCGATTACAGGCTTGAGCCACCAAGCCCGGCCGACTCATTATTTCTAAGATGACAATTCTTCCCAACTTGAGCTAAGGTTTGAATACAGTCTCAATGAAAATACTAGCAATCTATTTTGTGAATCTTGACAAACTAATTCTAAAGTGTATGTGGAAAGGCAACAAATCCAGAATAGCTAACACAATATTGCAGAAGAAAGACAATGTTGGAAAACTGACATTCCCAACTTCAAGATTCACTATAAAGTTACAGTGATCAAGACAGCATGATACTGGTGAAAGAATAAACACATAAATCAATGGAACAAAATAGAGAACCATAAACAGACTCACACCAATAGTCTTTCCAACAAATGGTGCTAGAATGATTGGTCTTCCACAGCAAAAAAAAAAAAAGAATCTAGACATAGGCTTTACACCTTTCACAAAATGAATCATAGACCTAATGCAAAATACAAAACTATAAAATTTCTAGATAACATAAGAGAAAATCTAGGTGACCTTGGGTCTAAGGATAAAGTTTTAGATGCGATGCAAAGTATAATCCATGAAAAAAGAATAAGTTAGACTTTATCAAAATGTAAAACATCTGTTTTGCAAAATATACTGTTAAGAGAATGAAAAGAAAGCTATACCCTGGCAGAAAATATTTGCAAAACACTGTAGTTTCCATTTCCACAGGGTACAGGTTAACAATTCTGATGTGACTATACATGTGTACTGCAATTAAACAATGAAGTGGGTGGTGGCAGATGGCTCCCGGGAGTCTCAATGTTGGTGGGAATTAACATACCAGCAAGGGAAAGAGGCTAGAATGGTCCATGTGGTAATGGATCAGGCTAGGACACATCCTAAGGGCTCAGATGTAATAGATACATGCGTGCACAAGAGCTACTATATGTGCATATGTCTCCTTACTTCGGAGTGGTGACACCCAGAAGCAATAAGCACTCCCAGCACACAGATGGTGGTTTCTATTCTGCTGTCCAATAAAAGGAACTGGGCTTCTTTGAGAATGGCTGATTGTAGGTCTAGGTCAGGAAACATACTGGGGGTGGGCCCCCAAAACTAGAATTTATTTATTAAAGATTGTGTATTTATTATCACAGATTTAAACTTCAGTCACCTTCAAAGTACTCTTCGTTTGATGCAATATACCTGTCAAGATGCTTTATTCACTGCTCAAAACAGTTTTTGAATTCATCAATTTGATGTATCTTTTAGTGCCTCTGCCATTTTTTGTTTCACCTCTTCCACATTGGCAAAATGTTTCCCTTTGAGAATATTTTCATCCAGGGGCAAGATCACGTGAATGAGAGTGGGTGGGGCACAGGGATCATGCTGCTTTTGGTCAAGAACTGCTTTCACACTCTGCACCAAGTGGGCAGGTGCCCTTGTAAATCACTCATCATGAAATGGGCAAATGCATTGAAAGAATTGCCAAATAATAATAATAATAAATTTAAAAAATGCACTGAAACCAAAGGCAGTCTCTCACAACAATGCTAGCTGGTTCACTGATGTCAGCAGGTTCTTAGAACTCTTACTGAGCTGGGGAAGTCTGTACTACAAGGGGCTTATCCTCCAAATGATAATTCCAGGTTTTTGGTGGTCCCTCCTCATACAAATAAGCCTGAAGCATCTCGTAGAAACAGAAAGTAAGGACTTTTAAAAACTAGCCCAAAACAAAAAACCCACAACGATGGGGTATGTCAAAGGGGCACAGGAGCAACTGAAAGAACTCCCAAAGATCAAACCTGGAATCACTTGGGCAAGAAGACAAACAAAATAACCGAATTATAACCTAGAGAACAAAATAAATACCCACAAGTCTAGACTAACACTAATAAGTGATTGAATAAATTAATAAATGGAGGAGAAGAGACAAATCTCTTATGCAGAAGAATTCCAGATAAACTATGTAGATATACCACCCTATAGGATGGGAGTGTACCACCCTTCCTGAAGTGTGGGCCATGCCCAGAAACATCCAGAGGGTGGTGAGGAGGGACAGTATAGTGGACAGGCTTGACCAACAACTCCAGCTGATTGAACAAGGTTCCCATGCATGATATGCTGACAGTACGGACCCCAATATCATTTGAAGAATGATAGATCACTTTACCTCTGTGATTTTTCTTCTAGAAACTCAAGTCCCCAGTCTAACTATGAGAAAACATCAGTAGATGCTTCTCACGTAGTAATAGATCAGGGAAACTTACAGCACACATAGCTAGTATTTTTTATAACTGTCAAGGTCATTAAAAGCAAGAAAAGCTAAGAAATTGTCATGACCAAGAGGAGCTGAGGGATGTGAGGCTAAATGTGTCATAAGATCCTGGATGGGGTCCCAGGAGAGAGAAAGGACAAGTAAAATTAAGGCGATCTGTGGCTCAGCCTGTAATCGCAGCACTTTGAGAGGCTGAGGCGAGTGGAGTGCCTTAGCCTGTGGGTTTGAGACCAGTCTGAGCAAGTTGGGGAGACCTCGTCTCTACAATAAATAAAAAATTAGCTGGGTTTGGTAGCGCATGCCTGTAGTTCCGGCTACTTGGAAGGCTGAGACGGAAGGATCGCCAGAGCCTAGCCAGTCAACACTGGGGTGGCTGTGAGTGTGCCACTATACTCCAGCCTGGGCAATGGAGTGAGACTCCAACTCAAAAAACAAAACAAAACACACAAACAAAAACTAAGGTGATCCGAATGAAGAATGGCCATTAGTAACAGTGCATCTGCGTTGGTTCATTAATTGCAGATGATGGGTCTCTCTGACTAGGACGGTAACAAGAGGGGAAGCTTGCCTGCGTGGGAGCGGTGGGCACACACACCCTGGGCTATCTGCTCAGTTCCTTTTTCTGTAAAGCTACAACTGTTCTAAAAAAAGTCATAAAAAATGCAAAATGGAAAATGTACATGAAATGTCCCGTAGAGGCACATCTGTAGAAACAGAAAGTAGACAAGTGGCAATCTGAGGCTGGTTGGTAGGCAGGGGAGTGACAGCTGATGGGTGTGGGCTTCTTTGTGGTGTGATGAGACTGTCCCAACCATGGCTGGCGATGGCTGCACAACTCTGAGAATGTACTACAAACCACCAATTGTGTGCAATGGGGCAGAAGCCAAACCTGGGGTTTGAGGCATGGCTTGTGGGACCCGGGCCTGATGTGGAAGGAGGGACTGAGAGGGAAGCTTCCTTTTTAACTAAAGCCAGAACAAGCAGATTGGTTAAGTGCAGGGAGATGGCTGGTGGGGCAGGGAGCAGGGCTGTCCATGCCCTAAAGAGGCTACCCAAGTGTGCAGGGGGAGTGGGGAGGGACTGGGGGAGGGATGGGCATAGTTCATAATGGCGCCTTGGTGGGAGAGAGGGAAGGAAGGAGAAGGGGAGGAGAAGGAGGAGGGGGCTGGGGTAGGTCTGTCCTGTGTGTAGTGTTTCTGGATGGTGTGTGTGTGGTGAATGGTGTGTTTGTGTCGTGTGTCGTGTATGTCTTTGTGGTGTCATTGGGTGTCTGTGGTATGCATGGCAGGATGGGTGGGTGGGGGAGAGAAGGATGCGTTGGCGACCGGCAGAAAGTCAGGCCTCCCAGTGCTCCTGGAGCTTTTCCTCGTGTGTGACCTCCTAGAGAAGGTGATAGTGATGAACAGCTCGAGTCATCCCCATGACCTTACCGTGGGCTTGGCCACGGCTTCTCTCTCCAAGGTGCTGAGCCAGTGCCCATGAGACCTTCTGCCTCAGGTCCCGTTCCCTCTGGTCCACTCACCCCTGTGGGCCTTGCTCACCTCACTGCCCTTTGATACCCCAGCCCATTCCCCAGCTCTGCCTGACCACTTTTTGGCCCCTCCCCATGCTCCAGCCCCCACTTTACAGCCCTGCTGGCTGCCAGCTTTCTATTCCTTCCAGCCTGCAGGTCCTGCTGCTCCTCGAGTGTGGGTAGCCTTGGGTCCTTTCTGCTCAGGACACCCTGGGAGTGACTGGATGACAGACTCGTCTCTCTCACATGGGATTGGCCTGTGGTGGGTGCACTCTGGTGGGGGCTGAGCCACCCCTCCTGGAGGGTTTTATCACAGGATCCCACTGGTTCCACAGCTGTCAGACCTCAGGGCCCCCAGCTGCCTGTCCAGACTGCCTTTTTTGCCTTCCTCCAGACACTAGGTAAGGACAGCTACCTCTGCCATGTTCCATGGGCTTGCAACCGGCTAGAGTCAGAAAGTGTTTGCAGATAGAACTGCAGGAAAGGTGGGAAGCAACCTGTCACTTTGGACGTCCTCCTTCTCCGAGGCCCAGTGGGCACCGTGTGGGTGGCTCTCCCTGCCCCAAGCCCAGAGTCTTACTCCCACTGCCCATTCATTACTGATCCCAGCTCCGCTGGGCTGGGGACTCAGTGGGGGACCCCTGTCTGGAGGTCACCCTCCACACTTTTCCCCAGTGCAGCACACCTGAACCCGTCTAGCCCTGTTCTTTTCTCATGGATGGAGAAAGCAGACTCCAGCAGATCAACCAGAGCAGAACCCCCAGGGAGTTAGTCTGCCAAGCATAGGACACTGTTCCACTGGTTCATTTATGATTCATGCCAGTCCTTCTAAGATAGCTGGAGGCCACTTCTAAGAAGTATGGGCCCTGGCTGCATTTGCAGGAGCCTCACTCCACCCTGGCCAGTGGGTGGGTCAGGCGTGTAGGGCAATGGACAGGGACACCCCACTCCCTGGCGCCACCTCCATCCCTGGACTTGTCCAGGTGAGCACAATACCACCTGCCACTGCCATCTTTGTATAGGTAGAGAGACAGGCAGAGGGAACCTGAACCGAATGGCCAGAGTATGCTCAATTCTGAGCACACATCGCAGCCATCATGTGTGTTCAGGGACAAAGGCCAGGGACAGGAGGATCAGCCCAGGCCGGATGGCACATGAGGTACCTGGCCTCGGCGTGTCTCACAGTTGTGGAGGTAGCTCAAGTGGTAGATCTTCAGGTCTAATGTGGCAAAATTCAGGTACTTCAAGAAAATCTGAAACAGAAATCGTAGAACAGGAGTTAAAATTTCAGTTTTCAGATGTGTGCCCAGGTGTCCGTTTGCAGAAGAGACACACGCTCACCCTGAGGTTGCCCTGAGGAAGCCACGCTCAGTGCACATGAACGTGGACTTAAACACACAAGCTCACATCACACATGTACACATACATGCAGGCAAGCACCTGGAGCCAAGCTGAGGAGATATGGCAACATGTGGGCAAGCAGACACAGAGGTGGCACACACAAGCAGGCATTCAGATGGGCAGACATGCAGCAGACCCACAGGAGACACGCGAGCAGACATGCAGGCAGGCGGACACAAAGGTGGAACACACGGGTGGACACATGAGCATACACAGAGGTGGAACACACAGAAAGACATGTGGGCAGACACATGGGAAGACAGGCAGGCGGATACAAAGGTGGAACACACGGGCAGACACAGAAGCAGAACACAGAGACAGACACATGAGCAGACACGTAGACAGTCAGGCACAGAGGTGGAGCACCTGGGTAGACACGAGGGCAGACACAGAATCAGAACATGTGGACAGACATGTGGGCAGACACAGGCAGGCACAGAGGTGGAATACATGGGCAGACACGTGGGCAGACAGAGGTGGAACATGCAGACACATGGGCAATACACAGAGGCAGAACGCATGGATGCCTCATGTCTGACACTCACGTCTTCATCTTCACTGGTGAAGCACGGGCCGTCAAGCTTGTTCACTGCCATAATCACAGCCACCACGTCTTTGCCATTCATAATGGGCATGGCCAAGATGTTCTTTGTCACATAGTCGGTGAGCTCGTCAGCGAAGGAGCTGAAGTGTTCACACTGTTGCGAGAGAGGAGAGAGGCTGTTGCACTGTGGACTCAGAACCCCGGCACCCGCTGGAGTCACTGCTGAGGGTCATGTGGTGTGGGTCAACGTGATGCCACCTGAGGGTTGCACGTTGTAGGTCCCGGTGGTGCCATTTGAAGAACACATGGTGGAGGTAGAGGCCATTGCTCATGTCAGAGAGATGCCTGGTGGCCCCTCCTTGGGCATTGGGACAGGGTCACTGGTGGTGAAAACTTGGCTGTCCCTGGGGCTTCCTACACATCTAGGCTGAGGTGCCCCTCACCTCAGCCTCAGTCCGGCTGACCTGAGAGGCCTCGCCCACACTCCAGCTGGGTTGACCTTCGGGTTGCCTCTTGATCCTGCCCTGCCCACCCTATCCCCAAAGCCTCCTAGTTGTGCCCACCAGTTCCTGCCCTCAGCCTCCTCCAGGCCAGCCCCCTCCAAGTCATCTCCCTCCAGGCCAGCTCCCTCTGGGCTAGCCCTCTCCAGGTCAGCCCCCACACTCTTCCCTAACTGTTGGTCCAGTGCAGGATGAGCCCATTCTGATCTGATCCTTGCTCATGGGACACTTTAGCCAGCACAGATGCAGTTGGCACATTGGAGTGGAGGGTCCCTGGGATCTTCCTGCCAGCTCCTGGGTCTCCTGGGCCATGCTCCCAGGGCTCTGCTCTGTGAGCTTGCTGCCCACATGAGACTTGTTCTCCAGGATGAGAATCTTGCCTGCCTCTGGTCCTCAGGGATCTCCCTCAAGTTCTAGAACCGCTCCTCCTCTCCTGGGCCTTGAGTTCTGCCCCCGTGAGAAACAGACAAGCCAAGCTTCACATCTGCCCAGAAGTGAAGGGTTAATAGGACATGGCATCCCCAGATGACCAGGTTCCTGTCCTTCATGGAGTCGGAGCAACCCTGGCCTTGTCCTCTACTTCCTGGCTCTGGCACTTATTGAGATGAGGCAAGTGCATCCTGGTGCTGTGACCGAGGTGGATGGCTCTGGGCTCAGATCCGCTGGGCTGGAGTCAGGTCTTCCCACCTGTGGGGCCTCCAGAGAGCATGGAATGGTCCCAGGTCTCTCCCCTCACCAGCCACTGTTAAAGGACCCCTTTCTGGCACACTTGGGATGTAGATCCCGTGGCAGAGGGCTGACTTCTCCACAATTTCCCTCACACTGGCTTTTGTCCCCCTCGCAGTCAGGGAGTGTTGGCCAGTGGAGGTCAGAGGAAGCCCGCTGGAGCCCATGTTCTCAAAGGGGTGCATGTGGCAGGGGCCAGCACTTCCTAACTCTTGGAGATGCAGCTGCCACCCGCAGCCACTCATGCTGGCATTGAAGGAAAGTCAATGAATTATGGTGGGGCAGGTAGTTGGTGGGCAGGTCCAGCAGGGGCACAGTACTGACCGCAGCGCCCATATCCTGTTCCTGGGGACACAGTCACTGCTTCTGCTTGTTGGAGCTGAGACTGACAGATGTTCCCCATGGGAGGGAAGTGTCCCAGTACCCTTGTCCCTGAGTCCAGCACATCAGGGACGAGGGTACTGGGACACTTCCCTCCCATGCTTGTTACAGTGCCCATTGTACATGTGAGGTCTGGATAGTCCATCTTCCCTACCAGCTGTTGGTGCGTGTAGGCCAGGAACTGATCTGTGTGTGTCCCTGTCAGATTCCAGTTTCCTTCCTTTTGTCACTTCCTTCCCTCTCCACCTGGAGCCCATCACATCAACCCAGTCCCTGCCAACTGAATGACTCCCTCACCTGGGGTCTTTCCATGGTGGATGGGATTCACAGCACACCTGGACGTGTGCCAGCGTTCCTGGAAAGAGCACACTATGACCCTGAGATGGTGCCATCCAGCTCCATACCATGTGATACTCAGATGACGCCACACAGACCACACCATGTGTTCTTCAAATGACACTACCTGGACCTACAATGTGTGACCCTCAGATGGCATCACATTGATCCACACCACATGACCCTCAGATGGTGCCACCCGGATCACATCATGTGACCCTCAGATGGTGCCACCTGGCCCCACACTGTGTTATTCTCAAATGGCACCACACAGAGCCATATCACCTGACCCTCAAATGGCACCACACAAACCCACATCATGTGATCTTCAGATGGCACCACATGAGCCCGCTTCACATGATCCTCAGATGGTACCACCTGGCCCCACATCACATGAAGCTCAGTGCCACATGGACCTACATTGCATGACCCTCAGATGGCACCACCTAGACCCACACAATGTGACCCTCAGATGGTACCACCTGAATCCACACCATATGACCCTCAGATGGCACCATACAGACCTACACCACATGACCCTCAGATGGCACCATACAGATCCACACCATGTGACCCTCGAATGGCACTCCCAGACTCCCACCATGTGACCCTCAGATCGTACCACTAGACCCACACCATGTGAGTATCAGATGGTGCCACCTAGACCTATACCATATGACCCTCAGATGGTACCACCTGGACCCACGCCATGTGAACCTCAGTTGGCACCATACAGATCCACCCCAGGTGACCCTCAGATGGTGCCATATACCAGGTGGCACCACACAGACTCACTACATGACTTTGAGTTGGTGCTACATGGATCCACATGGGACCCTCAGACCCTCAGGTCTTCACTCCACGGCCTTGTGACTGCGATTCTTGGGACCCTCGTAGGCACACAGGCCATAGTTGGTGAGCATCCAGTCTCACTTCTGTTGCCAGCATTGTCTGAGCCAGTTTCTTCCCTGATCTCAGACCTCTCCCTGTCACTTCTCTCCACCCAATGTACCTTCACAGCTCTTGGTCACAAAGAAAATATCAAAAGAGCCACAGGGCCACCCCACCTCCCTCTGGTGATCCACTCTTCACCCACAAGCCTCATCCCACTCATTGCCTTCTCTTACACACGGCCCTCTCCCTCCTGGATTCAGAAACTCAGGACTCTTTAAAGTGCGAAGTGCTCTCATGGCCCATTCTTCTGCCATCCCCTCTCCCTCATTGTCCCCCACTGCTCCTGGGGTCCCTGGCTTCTTGGCTGTGCCACTAGATCACCTCAGTGGCCCTGTGGTTCCATCTCAGCTCTCACAGCTGAGGTTGGTTGCAGTGACCATCTTGATACCATCACCGGAGACCCAAAGGGGATTCACATGCTCCCTGGTCCCTCTATGCCCATGCCAGTTACTCCCTTGGTCCCAGCACTGAGGTCTTCACTCCACGGCCTTGTGACTGCGATTCTTGGTATCTCATCGACCCCTACATCTTCGGGAGCTAGGTTCACAGGGCTGTGGAGGCCCAGAGCAGGCAGCAGGGTCCGGATGTGGCAACCCTGGCCAGAAGCTGTGCTCCCCTGACCTGCTGGTTTGAGTGGGGTCAGCCTCATTCCTTCCTGACCCCATCAAGCCTCTGAAAGCAGCACACCCAACCCAGCCACTCCCCAGAAAGATGTGCTTCAAATCCTAGCTCCCCCTGCCCTCTCGCCTCCCTGGAGATCCCTGGGAATGTCTACGCTTTTATAAATCTTCCATGGATTCTGCAAGGGGTCCTGTGTGAAAACATCTTGCCTAACCTTAAGCAACACATTCAGCCTCCTTTCATCCTCTCATTGCCAAATTCCCCCTTTTCCACAACCTCTGGCCACCCTTGCCTATGCATGGATGAGCACTTGGGATCAACCAGGGCTGTCACCACCTTGGTCCTAGTTTGGCCAGTGCAGCTTCCCAACCTCACTGCTTCCTCCCCATCGTCCTCAATGGTCGGTGGCCAGCATGTCTCCTAGCACCCAACTTCAGCCCCTCTGCTCCTTGTGATGACAGCACTGAAACCCTAGGGCCATAAAATGCCACATGCTTCCTGCTTGACTGCTGGATGCTCCGCTCTTTAGAAAGGCACAAACATAACTGCATTGTTAGTAAATGTGAGCATGAGGCAGCCAGCCTCCCGCCTCCCTTCCATGGTCCTCCTCAGGCTCCGTGTGCCCGGGATGCTCTGGGTGTTTGCCTGAATATCTTGTCCACTCCACAGTCCAGCCCAGGCTTCTCTGCCTTCCTAGAGTCTCCTGGTCAAAGGTGCTTGGATAGCCTCACCTGGGAGCCAGCGGCAGATACAGATGCAGGCTCCTAGAACCCCTGGGGAGGCTCTGCCTCTTACGGACCAGGGCGGCGAATGCACAGTGCCACTGAAGTCTAGGCCCTGCCCTGCTACTTGGCTGCATGGCACTACCTTCCTGACCTTTTAGGACTTTCTGTCACAGCTGCCCTCACTGTGAACCCTAGTGGATCTGAAGAACAGCAAAGGGTTGATACCACTATCACCCTCATCAGGTGTGGATGATGTCACAGCCTCGTGGTGCCCAGCAGGGAAGGGAGGGTAGCGCTGTCTCACTCACCCACTCACCCATTCATTTGTACACTTGGCCTGTGCCTCCTCCCTGCTCCAGGCTTGTGTCAGGGGCCATGGACACTGTGGATGGCCAGGTAGGGCTGCTGGCCGGGTTGCTCGGTTGGGCTCTGACAAGTGGGAGGGAAGCAGAGAGCCTGGCCTCCACCTTTTGGGATTTGCAAGTCCTGAGCCTGTGGATTTAAGGTTCATGACCCTTGCCCAGGCCCAAGCTGGGCTCCAGGAAGGCTGTGCTTCATCTTGAGCCCTGGCAGGGCCTCACTGTGCAGGCCTTGGAGTCTGTTTGTTTCCTAGTGGGCCCCAGGACACTCTGCATCGCAGATCCCAAGTTATTAGAAGACAGGACCTCAGGGATCAGGGACTGCACCTTCCAGAGGTTGGTCACACATGGCCTGGTACTGGCTGGGCTCCCTGCAGGCCAGAGAGCATGGGCAGAACCCCAGGCAGACTCCCCACTCTTTGGCGGGTTCCCAGGACAGGCTTCTAGGGAGAAGGGAGACTACAGACCAGGCTGCCCCAGTCCCCTCCTGGGCCTGATATGCTCAGTGACAGGAGGGTAGGGCACTCAGAGAGGAGCCCATGATCTAGGGCCTGCTGGACCCTTCCCCATGCTCAGAGTTTACCTGTGCTCGAAGTTTATCTGTGCCAGAGTCTACCTACACTTGGGGTCTCCCTGTGCTCAGGATCTACCTGTGTTGGAGTTTTATCTGTGTTGTAGTCAACCTGTGTTCAGGGTCTACCTATGCTGGAGTCTACCTGTGCTGGAGACTACCTGTGCTGGGATCTACTTGTGTTCAGGGTCTACCCGTGTTGGGGTCTACCTGTGTTCAGAGTCTACCTGTGCTGGGATCTGTCTGTGCTGTGGTCCACCTGTGCTCAGGGTTCACATGTACTGGCATCTGTGTTCAGGGATTACCTGTGCTGGCATCTGCCTGTGTTCAGGGTCTACCTGTGCTCGGGTCTACCTGCATCAGAATATACCTGTGCTCAGTATCTACCTGTGATTGGGTTTACTTGTGTCCAAAAGCAGTCTGGTTTAACTGCCACAGTCACCTTATGAAGTGGACATCATTTCTCACAATGTAAACAGGAGAGAATGCTCAGATGAGTGAGAGACTCCCAGTGATCCAGGTGTAGCACATGGGGCCAGGTGTCACCTGAGTGTCCTATCATCCCTGCTGGGTCTGAGGGCCCCCTGCTCTGCAGGAACACGTTACTGTCCCAAAACAATCCTCACTGCTCACACTCTTCAATATACAATGGGAAAGGGAGCACAGTGCTCTCTGCCTCACTCTCCTCTGTGAAACAGGATGTGAACCTAGAATCCCACCACTTGGAAACTGGACACACTTCATGGTAATTTGCTTTTTTGCTGATTTTGACTCAGTCTCTGCTCTTTTAGGGTAGATGAGACCCAGCACAGCCTGAGAATTTTCACAGACATGGAGGGGGCAGACACCATGCCCTGTTTCATAAAGGAGGCACCCCACTGTGCTAGGCTCTGGGGAGGCCTTGGAGGAGGGCAGTCCTTAAGGTAGGTGCAGCCAAGGGCCCAAGAGACGGAGGACTGGTGGCAGGACCTGGAACAGCCCTGGGGGCCAGGCTGGGAGGAACAGGACCCAGAACAGCCCAGCAGCTTGAACAAGGTCCTCAGAGCCAGGTCCCATAAGCCAGGCTGGACGAAGGGTCCGCGGCAGCTGATAATGAACCTGGGACCAGAGGGGCCTGTCCCAGGCTCAGAGCAGAGTTGGAGGAAGGGAGGAAAGGGCAAGGAAGGAGGAGGTAAAGAAGGAGATGGGGAGGGAGGGAGCAGGTGAGGAAGGAAGGAAAAAGAAAAAGAGAAAGGAAGAAGAAAAGAGGAATGAAGGAAGGAAAGAAACAGGAAAGGAGGGAGGGAGGAAGTCCATTTCCATCCTAGGCCCACCACTGCTACTCCTTATTTTCTGGCAATTCATGCTCCTGATATTCCTGTGATTCATGGGTGACCCATTTCTTAAGTAGAAAGTAAAGATGAGGCTAATCCTAGAGATTACTATATTTAGGTCGCTGGACACTGGATGGTGCTTGTTTATGGAAGATAAGATAAGAGGATTGTGGCCCCAGCAGCTTCCTTCCTGGTCGCCAGGTCTATTTTTCTCCAGGAAGGAGGGACAGTGTCTGACTCTGGGGAGACCATCCAGTGGGAGCTGAGGCTGCCTGGGGTCTGGGCAGGGACAAGGTCTCTCCCCTGCTCCTGCCTTCTGGGGTCCCCTTGCCAGGCACCCACTTGGGGTCTCCCCACGTCTCTCCTGGCCATTGCTCTTGTTCACACCCAGTGGAAGCCCCCAGCTCACCAGGGCCACCCCTGGCTTCCTGCATCAGCCCCGGACCTATGGTTGCATGGACACCCCTTCTTCTTCCCACCACCGATGACATACCGCAAGCCTGTTTCCATTCAAAATCTCTCTCCACTCCGTGCTCCACTCCCAGCCCTGCCCCTGGACCTGCTTCCCAAGTGTCTCCCACTCTGGCCCCCAGATTTGCACTCCTTCAGCATCTGGGGTGGTCTCCAATGCAGTGGAGCTTCCTCTGCCAGGATGGGAGCTTAGGGATCCCGGTCCTACCGACCCCCCGCCCCGCTGGGTGTCTGCACCCTCAGCTCTGACCCCTTCTTCCCCTTCAGAACCACCTTCTCAGTCACCCAGGGCAGGGTTTCCTGCCCAGCTCAGACAGTCCTGAGACCCCAGCGGGGTCATCTTTCTGGAAGCCTCGGCCCTCACATGCTTCCCTGGCACTTCCATAGGGACTGTGGAAGCCTCGGCTGTTCTCCAAATAAGGACTAGTAGGAATGGCCACATGAGAGTTTTACTGTCTCCTACCTCTAATCAGTGAAATTGACATCTCCGTGAAGAGGCGGAGATATACTAATAAGACGAGAAGACCCTACGGAGCTTCAATTTAACAACTCAATCAGACTTTAAACAACCCATAGGCCCAACACCCCACTGGACATGAGCTGTAAATTTCGGTTGGGGCGACCTCGGAGCATAAATAAACCTCCGAATGATTATACCCAAGACCCTACCAGTCTAAGCAAAAATCATTTATTGACCTAAACTTATTTGAGCAACGGAACAAGTTACCCTAGGGATAACAGCGCAATCCTATTACGGAGTCCATATCGACAATAGGGTTTACGACCTCGATGTTGGATCAGGAGATCCCAATGGTGCAACCGCTATTAACGGTTTGTTTGTTCAACGATTAAAATCCTACGTGAAACTGTACCCCACAAAACCATAATAAAAAATACTGATTAATGAAAAAAAAAAAATCCTACGTGATCTGAGTTCAGACCGGAGCAATCCAGGTCGGTTTCTATCTATTTACTATCTTTCCCAGTATGAAAGGACAAGAAAGATGGGACCACCAAAGTTTGAGCCTGAGTTTGTTTCAGAGAGAAATGGGCCACCAAAGTTTGAGCCTGAGTCTGTTTCAGAGTGACTCCCAGCCTTGGATCTAACCAACTCAGTGGCCGCATGATGTCAGTTCGAGCAGCCAGTAGCTCTGACTTGGGAGCAAGGTGAGAGTATCCCAGAGCTCACCTGGAGCTCCTGGAACTGACAGGCAGGCTGCCAGGGCCCAGTGCTGGGCGGGCGCCAGGAGCTTACTCCTCTGTACAGAGCGAGCTGTGCCCTGCCAGGGCCCCCTGGAGTGCCTGGCGATCTGAGCTGACTCACATACACCCAGGACAGGCGCAAGACGCGCAGACCCACCTCAGACACGTCCTTGACGTTCACCATCTTCTTGGTATGAGCCACGTGGCCCACAACTCCGATGTCCAGCGGAAAGACGATCTCAGAGTCGGGGGGCACCAGGCAGTCCTCCAGGATGCTGTCAGGCTGCACACTGAAGAGTCGTGTCGCCAGCTCGGCCACGCCGTTGCGCTGGCGGTACATGAAGAGGCTGCAGCGGTCGGCATGCAGGAGGGTGCAGAGGCGCCGCAGGATCTTGAAGACCACACGCTCCATGTTGACGTTCTCCTGCATGTCCTGCACCAGGTCGAGGAGGGCCGCACTCTCCTCCACCTGGCACACCTCCCGGAGGCTTTCACAGTCCAGCGGGCACCCGTCCTCGCAGGCCGCTGCCACATTTTCGGGGCTCAGCTTCTTCTCAAAGTACTGGTGGGCAAAGTCGGGGTTCTCATCGAGGAAGCTCCGCGCCTGCTCCTCGCTGAGGCTCATGGTGACCTGCTGCCTGACCCTGGAGACGCCGCTGCTCCAGGCGCACATGGGCTCCCAGAAAGCACTGTTGTCAGCAAAGTCTTTCTTAGCAACGATTAGGGAGCCCTGAGGTGAGTCAGCTGACTCACTCTGTGACAGGGGGGCCTGCCCTGTCACTTCCTCAGACCTGAGGCGTCCCACCTCCCTGGGAAAACCAGACCCCTTGGGATGGGGGCTGGGGCACCACTGCAGGGGGATACCTGGTTTCCTGTGGGACCAGCCTCGGGACCGAGCCCTGAGAGAGGCGATCCTGCAGAACCACCCCCCTCTCTGTTTGGGGAGTTGCCACAGGGTTCTTGATGGGCTGACAGGCAGATCCAGGTGCTCCTAGGTGCCTGGGGAGGTGGTGGTGAGGCACAGATCCTGCCTCTAGGAGACACAGCTCACTCCTGAGGAGGGAGAGGGAGGTGAGCCAGCCACCCACATCCTGAATGTCCAGAGCCCAGAGAGGGGACCCCAGATGTGGAGTGGACCCACATAGACCTTCCCCAGTGTTCTGAGTTATAAGTTGTCTAAATTAACCCCCTACCCTAGTGTCTCTCTCTTGGACCTGGACCTGCTGTGGTGATGTGCTCTGAGGCCACACAGCTGTTAGTGGCAGGAGAACTTGAACTGAGGAGGGTTCCTGGCTGCAAGGACAGACTTTGCTTTCTTCTGTCACCTGGGGACAAGACCCTCATCCCACCCACTCCCCACGAGATTCTCCTCGGCTCCCAGGCCAGCTCCCTTCAGGCTGATAGGGTCCAGGAAATACCTCGAGTGCTGGCTCAGCCAGGCAGGTAGCCCCATCCTGACTTCCTGGAAGCATAAACACATATTGCTGCTTCTTGGGCAGCTCTGTTTGTGTTGCCAGATCCTCTCCTTGCACTGTATCCACATCCACAGTGTGGGCACCACCACCTCCTACACAAGGGGACACTGGTGGATCGTACCTAGCAGCTGTGCCTCTGGGGCACAGAGTGGGCAGTGGGGATCACTGGGCTTTCCATGTGCCCAATTGGCAGCAGGTGCCTCTAGTGGAGGGCCTGGACCATCTGCCCTGGGGTCACACCAAGGCCAGCTCCTGGTCCTTGGGTGGGAAACGTATTCCAGCTGTGAGCAGCCAAGCACTGATTTGCAGGCTGGCACCTGCACTCTGGGCTCACCCTGGAGTTAGTGCCAGGGAATAGGGGCAACTGGCCCTGTCCTCAGAGATGTTAGAAGGATCTCCAGGTCCCTCTAGCCTAGGACCGGGAATCTTAAGTGAGGGAAATTACCTAAGATTTTTGTATCTTTTTCATTTTTGTCTCTGTCTATATTGTCATTGTACTTTTTACCAGGATGAAGATTTATGTGCGACTCTGACTTTTACTGCAATCAGCTGGTAACAGTGTGTGCATGAGTGTGCATATACATGTGTGTGCACAGAGTGCACATGTGTGCATGCAAGCACACATGTATGCGAATGCATGTAAGCATGCATAATGTGGGTGTGCATGGAGCTGTGTGTGTGTGGAAGCGTGCACGTGTGGGTGTGCACATGTGCATGCAGAACCTGGGACGCCTCTTGTGCTTGAAGTTTTCTCAGCACGTTTCCCGGCTCCAGGAAAGTGCGTGGTGCTGACTGGTGCCGCTGCAGCTGCCGGACCAGGACGCTGGTCTGACCGCGGCAGCTGCGTGTCCGCAATGGGCCCAGCTGGTACATGCCCTTGTGCTGTGACATCCCTGTCTCTGCTTAGTCATGAAACCACTTCCTTTCAGGGATCTGTTCAAGACCTCCCCTTTTTCCTAAAAATAGTGAGTTCTGACTGGGAACAGGAGTGGGATGCGATGAGACAGGTGCTGCGGTGGCCTCTTAAGTGCTGGGCTTGGGGCCAGGGTCACGGCCACCAGCTTCGCATTCACACCCGGGACAGCTTCCAGAGCTGCCAGCTTGTTGTCTCCCAGGTCTCATCACCCGGCTCGCACCTGGATGTGAGGACATGCCCATAGCATCCTTCTGGCTGCCAGGCCCAAGAGACTGGGGCCTGAGGAGACACTTCCTGCATCCTGAGTTTACTCCCAAGGACCATGCCCTGGCCCAGGCCCAGGCCCTTCCACTGCAGCTCCCCAGACACCAGTCTGAACCCCACCCTCCAGTTCCGCCTTGCCACTTGTGCGCCCTCCCTTCCAGGCGCAGTCCTTTGCCTCTGGTCTCCACAGTGTGTGCAGTCCAGCCCTTTCCTCCCTGCTGGTGCCTCCCTCTCTACAAGGCAATGAGGTTCGCCTGTGTGTGAAATAAGTGCCGCCCCCTTAAGTGTGGGCAGAACTGGGTGGGGTGGCCCTGGGGGGACCCTTGAGGAGTAGGTGGGGGTTGCAACGTGATCTCAGCTCTAAACACCACCTGCCCAGGGAGTGTGGAGTGACCGGGACTCTGCGTGCAGAGTGGGTGAAGGGAGTCACTGGGCTCCCCATGGAGAGTGAGTAATGGGGACCACTGGGCTCCGTGTGGAGAGTGGGTGTTCAGGGTGCTGGGCTTGGCTTTGGTGTGCAAGCAGGAGCCCGTGTCGGTGTCCCATGACCCCCCCCCCCATGAATGCGATGTCTGCTTCCATCTGCAGCACCTGTAGTCTTTGCTGTGACTTTCCCTGACCTGGAGCCCATGTGCCCACAGGTGTGGAGTCCCTGGGGCGGCAGGGTATCCACACCTCAGGGGAGCCCTGAGCCTATGACATAGGGTTTGTTTGTCAATGCTCAGCCCCCTTACTTGCAGTGTCCAAGGGCGGCTGCCTAATTACACACTCTGTCAGTCTATCCCTTCTCATTTTACTTCCCTAACACTTACTGATAATGCCTGGGGCCCCTGGTGAGGTTGGACATGACACAGTCAGAAAGAGACACCTGTGAGATCACCTGTGAGATGCCTGTGAGACACACCTGTGTGACACCTGTGAGGCACACCTGTGAGACACACCTGTGTGACACCTGTAAGGCACACCTGTGAGACACCTGTGAGGGACACCTTTGAGACACACATGTGTGATACCTGTGAGGCACACTTTTGAAATATACAAGAGCTGACAACTAAGTTTGCGAACTCCTCCTTGAAAAAAGGCTATATACCTCATTACTGAATATCACTACAGTCAGCTTTGGAGGACTCCCCTTGGGAAGCCATGCACCGATGCCAGCGCCTAGTCCACTTGTCAAAGCAATTTTGGAACTCTTTTTCTGGATTGGCCGTCAGAGCCATCATTGTATTACCATCATCGTATTACCCTTGATGTCCTGAATGTCATCAAATGTCTTCCTTTCATTATTTCCTTTATTTTGGGGTAAAGAAAAAAGTCACTGGGGGCCAGATCAGGTGAGTAGGGAAGGTGTTCCAGTACAGTTATTTGAACAGTGCTGCCATTGTAAGCAAACAGTGGCAAGTTTGTGAACTTGCCAGACCTCAACAAATAATGATGACAGCTCTGACAGCCGTTCCACAAAAAGAGTTCCAAAATTGCTTTGACAGGCAGACTAGGTGCTAGTGTCAGTGCATAGCTTCCCAAGGGAAGTACTTCAAAGGTGACTATAGTAGTATTCAGCAATGAGATAAGGTAGCACTTTTTCTAGGATCGTTCATGAACCTGATTGCCATACCTCATACCTGTGAGACATAACTGGGTGATATCTGTGAGGAACACCTGTGAGACCCCGGTGAGGCACACCTGTATGACACACTTGTATGATACTTGTGAGGTACACCTGTGAGACATATCTGGGTGACATCTGTGAAGGACATCTGTGAGACACCTGTGAGGCACACCTGTGCTCAAAGGCCGATTGAACTCACCCAGAGACTTTGCCACAGATGTACCTGAGGGATGTGTTTGGAGAATGGGGCTTGCTTCTTCACTAGGTTCCTGTTAATTCTACCTCATCATAATATGGGATTCTAAATGGGCAAGCACATCCTGGAAGCTGTCTAGAACAAGGACTGTATCATTAAATAGCAATTACATAAGAGAATCCTTATTCCTTGTACCAAACTGTGGAAAGGACGCAGTTATACAAGGAGCAGTATATCCTGAGAGGAAAACTGCCCAGTCATGAGGAAACAGGAGAGAAACTCAAGCTCACAACCAGGGATTGCATCAAATCTATGGTGTAGAGAAATGGTCAGCCCCACGAGGACCCGTGCTTTCATAGCCTGAGTTTCACTGGACGGAGGACAAGCGAGGATAGAACAGAGGAGGGACACCTCAGATACCTGGTGCTGGAATTCCACCTAGGACCTGGTGTCTGCGTGGTGAGAGTGGCAGGATCTATTTGGGCTCCTCGCTCTACTCACTGCCACTAACTGTCAGCCTCAGTGAGCCTCTGGGCTTCTCAGGTCTGTCTTTCTGGCTCTGTGTTCAGGCTAACAAGGACTATGCAGTTCATTTGTCGGCGAGAAGTGGCCCTGTCGAGTGTGCAGCACTTGATGAGGACAGTTGCTGTCAGCAAGCCACAGAGCACCACACAGTGCAACCTTGATAGTTACAGCTTGGGAAGAAGACATTGTCCAACTGAGGACAGAGTAAGTGCTATGTCTGGATGTGGGGCGTGTACCACTCCGTGTGTGCGTCTCCTCTGGGACAGCCCCAAGCCCCCCTGGCACGAGTGGAGGAACGAGGAGGAAACTGAACTGTGCTTCCATCCCTCTTCTGCTCATGTTTGGGCATGGCCAGGTGTCTGTCCACTTGCCCAGATGTCTCTGTGTCTGCAGGGAGATGCAGGATAGGAGGCAGAAAGTGTGCTCCTCTGGTAGTCTAGGAGTTCCTCAACCCACCCAGTTCATGTTGCCTCCCAGTGCAACTTGAGGCTTGAGACTGGGGCCACTGGCACCTAGTGGGGTGAGTCTTTCCCCAGTGGTGGCAGCACCACCTGCTCAGTGATGCCCACTCCTTTTTCATTAAGGGGCCACAACTCCTCTATGTCTCTCAGTGGGAATCTTCACTTTTTTTTTTTTCATTTTAGGCCTTGGAGGTACAATGTTGAAACTCTTAACAACCCCCCCCAATAAAATACTTGGTTCTTGTGTTCATGGGGCCTATAGCCTAATGGAGGCAGTAGACATTTATTGAAGAATCTCACAGAGATGCATGCAGAACACTCACTGTGCCCAGGGCCAAATGGATCCGAGATGCCTGGAGAACTCATGGGTGCCCAAGTGGCCTGCATGTGTGTGGGTGGAGTGAGCTGGACAGAGGACAGGGGTGGAGAGCAGATGGTAGCTGGTGTGAAGTGAGGTGGGAAGCTTGGGTGATCCTGGCCTGTGCAGGGTGTGGTCTGTTTTTCTTTAGGAGGGTGGATGCAGGTTGTGAAGTCGTCTGGAGGGTCCCTCATGGGTAGTGTCCCTCACACGGCAGGCAGCTCTGAATATGGGTGAGATCCAGGTTGGGGAAGACAGAGGCACAGGGACCGTCTACATGGAGCTGCTGAGGGAAGCAGGTTAAACATGCCTGCTGGACATCTGTCCTTCAGGGCCATGCCTATGCGCATAGGCCAGCAGGAGATGTATTTGGCTTAGTGGCGTCTGAGGGGGGCTTTGACCTCAGTTCTTTGGGAAATACATTTGTTGGTGTGCCTTAGAGCTCTGTCCTGGTGCTGGCACAGGGAACGCTCTGCCCATGTGTGGAGGTGCTTGGTCGACAAGGAACAGAAGTTGAGTTCACGTCTCCTTCCTTGTGACGTGACTGGGCCACATTCTGCTGAAGGGATTTGCTTTGCTCTGCCATTCGACCAATCTTCTGCATACGTTTCTTCAATAATTTAAACATCTATTTTCTTCTCTGATGACATGGACTTTCTGGGATTTCTGCAGACAACCCAAGGTTCCACAGGGCTCTGCATTTGGATTGGTTGGTGAGACCAGGCCCGGTGCAGCCTGCAGGGATTCTTTAGGAGACTGCACCCAAGGGCTGCTCATACCCAACTGGTGGGGTTTTGGGTAGTACTATGTAATCCATCCTCAGTCAAAGCCCCCAGTGGCCCTGGGAAGATTGCCAGAGCTCACTCTGGACAGACTCTGCATCATCAGCCATCTTCCCTATAGATGTAGCCATTGCTGCCTCCCCGGTATGGTCTCAGTCTTTTGAGCTCCATGGGACTTCTGTGTTTGGTGTGGGCTCCTCCTGCCTGTGCCTGGTTCAGAAAGCTCCTCCAGGCAGAAAACCTAGGCAGACCTGAGCTCACTGAGTTTGCTCCCACCCTCTTAGGGGTCATGGTCGTGCACTGCCTGTTGATTGATGTCTGAAAATAAGTGTTTTACAAATTCTTATCACCTTTGCAGGTTTTATGGTGGGAAGGCCAGTTCAGCACCATTATTTCATCAAGCTGTGGTCTTCCAACAGTTCATTATTGTTCCCCAAATTTTCATGACAACATGTAAATAATTGCTCTTGAGCTGGGCTCGGTGGCTCAACCTGTAATCCCGTGCCTTTGGGAGGCTGAGGTGAGTGGATTGCCTGAGCCCGCGGGTTCGAGACCCGCCTGGGCAGCGAGACCTCATCTCTACAATAAATCAAAAAATCAGCTGGGCGTGGTAGCGCATGCCTGTAATTCCGGCTACTTGGAAGGCTGAGGCGGAAGGATCGCCGGAGCCCAGCAGGTCAAGGCTGCAGTGACCGGGAGTGGCCACTGCACTCCAGTCTGGGTGACAGAGTGAGACTCCAACTCAAAAAAAAAAAAAAATAATTGCTCTCATAAGTTAGTAAAGCCTCATGTAAAATAATCCCTAGTTTATGTCCACATGGTGCTCTGCAGATTTTCAAAATAAGAAAAACTTAAAAAAAAAATTTTAGAGACAGAATCTCACTCTGTCACCCACGGTAGAGTGCAGTGGCACAGTCACACACTCATGGCAACCCCAAACTCCTGGGTTCAAGCAATCCTTCTGCCTCAGTCTCCCAATAGCTGAGACTGCAGGTATGCACCTTCATGTCTGGCTAATTTTTCTATTTTTTTTTTTGGTAGAGACAGGATCTTGCTATGTTGCCCAGGATGATCTGGAACTTCTGGGCTTAAGCAATCCTCCCACCTCAGCCTCTCAAAGTCCTGGGGTTACAGGTGTGAGCCACTGTGCCCAGCCAAGGAAAGATGTTTTAATGTGAAAGGGATGCTCTTTGTTGTGCACAAGTTGAGCAACTGTATATGGCAACCCTGTAGTATACGAGTGAGGCTTTGGTTTGCCATTTTGGACGAAGCCTGAAACTTTAACACAAGCATCTCATGAATATAGGGTGCTAGAGCTGTCAGAATTTCCCAAGGCTCTCTTTTTATTTTTCTCCCTATTACCCACAGTGATCAGTAATAAACCTTTAAAGCACAGTTGTGTGAGTAGCATCCTAGAATGGCATCTCTCCTTCATGACTCCTGGGAAACAATGACTCAAGTGCTAGCAAGGAGTGACAAGATGAAGAAAAGTTGAGTGGAGGATCATCAGCAGATGAGAGTTTAGGACTGACGTGAAGAGGCAGAGGAAGACACCCAAAATGGCCACAGAAGGAGACCCATGAGAAGCATCATTTCATTCTGCACCTCCAAACCTTGGGGGTCCACAGGAACAGAAGAAAGTTCACTGTTGGTACGGTTTGGATGTTGTCCCTCCAAATGTCACGTGGGAATGTGGTCCCCAGTGTTGGAGGCGGGGCCTTGCGGGAGGTGCTTGTGTCATGGAGTTGATCCTTTCTGAGAGGCTTTGTTCTGATTGAGTGAATGCTTGCTCTTAGTTCCTGCAAGATTTGATTATTAGAAAGAGCCTGACCAGGTTCGGTGGCTTGCCTGAGCCTGTGGGTTCAAGACCCACCCAGGCAACTTGGCGAGACCTCGTCTCTACAATAAATAAAAAATGAACCAGGTGTGGTAGTGCATGCCATAGCACGCGCCTGTAGTTCTGGCTACTTGGAAAGCTGAGGTGGAAGGATCGCCAGAGCCCAGCAGGTCGAGGCTGAGGTGGCCGGGAGTGTGCCACTGCACTCCAGCCTGGGTGACAGAGTGAGACGCCAACTCAAAAAAAAAAAAAAAAAAAAAAAGAGCCCGA
>NW_007251274.1:341989-352667 GCF_000164805.1 Carlito syrichta
CAAAAAAAAAAAAAAAAAAAAAAAAAAAGAGCCTGACAGCTCCTCTGCTCTCTCCTGCTTTTTTCTCTCAAGTGACACACCAGTTCCCATTGACCTTCTGCCATGAGTGAAAGCTTCCTGAGGCCTCACCAGAACCAAACTCTGGTGCCATGCCTCTTGTAAAGCCTGCAGAACCAAATAACCCTCTCTTCTTTATAAATTAATTTCAGGTGTTCCTTTATAGCAACACAAACAGACCAAGACAACCATTCACTATAATCAGTTCTGGGAGAGGACTAAACATCAATCGGTTATCAACCCACTTGTGTAAGTCCAGCGACTCAGGACACTTACAGGCAAATTACATAAAGCAACTCTATTACCCACAGATAGGCAGTAAGGGACAACAGGAGCCTTGGATTATGGCAAGCCATCCCCCAGGCCCAGGAAGACTGACCAGAGTCTTGTTTGTGTGTGCCTGTGTTGCAACGCACCAAAGAGACCCTGAAAGTGCGCTTGACTCTGAATTTATAGCCAGGGTCACCTGGCCTGCTGGACTAAAGCTTTGCAGAACACTTGGTTCTAGGAGGCATGGGAACAGAGACAAGGTGCTCCAGCCAGTCCCTCCTGACCTCAGGGTCATTCCCAGCACATCCTGCACTTAATCTTCAGAACTACAAGTGAGAAGGGGGCTTGTCGTGTAGATGCCAGGACAGAATTATAAGTGAATTTATAGGAGATTCCTGTCAGGGGCCAAGGGGAGATGAAGCAGGGGTAGGTGGGGAGCTTCAGGCTGGGGTGTAGGTGTGACACCTGCAGAGGGAGAGAGAATGGGGGGGACTGGGCAGGACGTGCCTCAGACCACAGTGCAGCACAAGACTATTTTAGACAGACTTGTGGGAAGCCCCAAGAAAAAACCACCTGTTAGGGAAGCCCCTGTGAATGAGAATCGCCTGAGTCCAGCACCCTGCTGTGGACTATGACTTTTGGTTTCTGGTACCTTGTGTAGGGAGGTTGGAAGTCACCACTCTGTCCTAACAAGTAAAAAGCTGAATAGACTGAAAAACCAACAACTTTTCTTGGGTCCACAAGGGAGGCGAGGACACAGGCAAACCATTGTCCCCAAGACTGGAGAGACATATAGGCCAATGCCGGGAGTCATGGCTCACCAAAACAGAGATTCATGCATGGACCCGACCCTGGGAGCCAGTGCTAAGGTGGGAATATCTGATCAGCAGTTGATGAGCTACTGGGGGCAAGTCTGAGAGTTAAAACTCCAGGTACCCAGTTGTGGGAGACCCCGCATACCTGTGAGTTTTATCACTTACTTAGAGCTTGACCCCACTCTCACAACAGATATCAGAAAAATCTCATGGAAGCTCACAGAACCATTTTGAAATGCACCAGAATATGCTGTTCTTTTTAACAAGAGCTGCCCACAGGAGAAGCTGTTCATCAGAGCCTGCCTACCTGGAGGAAGGGAAATACCCAACCCAAGTCCCCTCGAGTCATCCTGTCCCACCTAAGAAGGTGTGGGGGGGCGGTGACTGAGAAACTATTGTGAAGTTCACAGCCCAGGGCACAGGTTCACTGAAAACTGAGACCTGACCCCAGAACTACAGAATGCTTCCTGGCTTCCACATCTTACCACCATATTACCAAGGACCTTTTTGCAGCAGTTCCTTCTACTCTGTACCTCACGTCTGACTATCAAGAAAAAATTACAGAGTACACTAAAAGATAAAACAAACAAACAATCCAAACAATTTGAAGAGCCAGAGCAAGCATTGGAACCAGACATGGCAGGGATGCTGGAATGATCAGAGCAGGAGCTGTAAGCAGCAATGATTAGAATGCTCAGGGATCTAGTGGCTAAATAGGCAGTATGCAGGAACAGATGGGCAGCATAAGAGGCAGGTGGAAAGTCTAAGAAAGGACAAGAAGGCAGCATTGGAGATGAAACACTGTAACATAAGTGAAGAGGGCCTTCAATGGGCCTAGGGGTAGACTGGACACAGCTGAGGAAATAATCCCTGAGTTTGAGGATATTCACAAGTGAAGGGCAAAGAAAAAAATGACTGTAGGACAATTATGAAAGGTGTAACATATGTAGAATACCAGAAGAAGAAAAGAGAAGGGAGAAAAAACACCAATAATAACTGAGAATTCCCCAAAATTAATGTCAGACACCAAACTACATCTAGGAAGCTCAGAGACCAGGACAAATGCCCAAACAAAACAAAACAAACCCTCCAAGAAACAAATAAACAAAATAACACCAAGGCATATCATCTTTAAACTACATAAAATCATAGATTAAAAAAATTCTAAAAGAAACCAGAAGGAAAAAAGCCCGTATCTATTAGGGAACAAAAATAGTAATTACAATCAACTTTTCCTCCAAACCATGTGTCTTAGTCTGTCTTCTGCTGCTATAACAGAATATCACACATTGGGTAATTTATAAGGAAGTTTATTTGGTTCATGGTTCTGGAGGCTGGGAAATTCAAGAGCATGATTTGCTGACCTCTGTTGAGGACTATCCCATGGTGGAAGGGCAGAAGGCAGATACAAGCACATGAGACAAAGAGGAATCGGGTGAAACTCCCAAGGTAACTAACCAGTCTATTCACAGGGGTGGAACCCTCATGAACTAATCACCTCTTAAGGACCCCACCCTCACCTCTCAATATTGTCGCAATAGCAATTAAATTTCAACATGAGTTTTGAAGGGGATATTGAAACCATGGGATCATACAGCAAGAAGAGAGTGAAATGAGATATTTAAATTGTTGAGAGAAAAAACACCTAGTTAGAATTCAGTGCCCCATGAAGTTATCCTTCAAAAGTGAAGGCAAAATAAAGACTTTTTAGACAAACATAAATTGCCAGTGGACCTGCCTTGCAAGAAATGTTAAAATAAGTTTTTTAGAGAGAAGTAAAATAATATGTCAGAAACTCAAATCTACATAAAGAAAGAAGTATCAAAGAAGAAATAGTGGAGGTAAAATAAAAATTTATATATTCTAAGTTGATCTACCAGTTCTAAATAATAACAGTGCATTCAGTTATGCTTGCTTATGTATATGTCCTATGTGTATGTCTTATCTTTGCATCAGCTTCTGCATGCTTAGATATGAGTGAAATTATATCAATAATACAAGGTAGAGGAGGAAGAAATAAGGATCATTTTGTTGTTATAAGGAACTCACATTTCCTGGGAAGCACTACAGTGCTGTTTGAAAGTGGACTTAGACTAATTATAAATATATATTGCAAATTCTAAAGCAACTCTAAAAAAAGTATAATTGATAGTCAAAGAAAGGAGAGATAATAAAATCATATAAAATCCTCAATTAAAATTGCCAAAGGCAGAAAGAGTGGAAAAAAACAAGAATAAAAACAACAAATAGAAAATAATAACAAATATGGAAGATACGAATTCAACTATATCACTTTGAACATCAATGGTCTAAATGCAACAGCAATTAAAATACAGACTGTCAGAGCGAAGTGAAAAACAAGACCCAACTCTATGTTGTGCACAAGAGGCCCATTTTAAAGTTAAAGACACATACAGATTAAAAGTAAGTGGGTGAAGAAAGATAGACCATGCTAACACTAATCAAAAGAAAGAGGAGGTGGCTATTTTAATTCCAGGCAAATCAGACTTCAGAGCAAGGCAAGTTATCAGTGATGAAGAGGGGCATCATACAGTGATAAAGGGGTCAGTTGTCAAGAAGACATACAATCCTTAAGGTATACGTACCTAACAACAGAGTGCCAAACTACACGAGGCAAGAACTAGAAAATGCAAGAAGAAACAGATGAATTCACTATTACAGTTGGAGATTTTAACACCCTCAACCAGAAATGGTCTGAACTGTGTCCTCCCTTACCCCTATGCATACATTGGGGCCCTAATCTCCAATGTGATTATATCTGGAGAAAATGCTCTGAGGAAGTAATTGAGGTTCAGTGAGATCATTAGGTGGGATCCTAGTTTGATAGGACCGATGGCTTTATAAAAAGAGGAAGAGATCTCCCCACTGCCAACTCACCTTGCATGTGCCAGGGAAAGCCCATGTGAAGACACAGCAAGAAGGTGGCTGACTGCAAGCCAGGAAAGGAGCCCTCACCAGAACCTAACCATGCTGATCTTGGACTATGGATCCAGAAGTATGAGAAATCAATGTTTGCTGTTTAAGTCCCCTGGTCAGCGGTGAATTTTTTAAAGGCAGACAGAGCAGAATGAGTCAGGCCCCAACTCCACTGAGTGAGCGAAGGGGAGTGCCTGGAAACAGCTGCCCCCACTCCTCACGGCAGACCTCAGGCTACACAGACACACTTCTCCATCCCTGCTCCTCACGATTCTTGGGGCCTGTCCCCCGAAGCATGGTGGTCAGGCAAGGACATCTCTGAGGTTTACCTGGCCTCATACTATCCCTCCCTGACCCATGTGCAGCAGCTCTGTGTCCTTGTGCAGTTCAGGGCCAGCTACTCCATCAAAACTTAAACCCGGACAGTAAAATCCAAGTGCCCAGCAACAACTGTACCTGGTGCAACAGGACCCAGGTTGACTCCCCCGACAAGAGCGTACCCCCTTCAAGGACTAGGTCCTTCAGCCCTGAAGAGCCAGTGTTTCGGGGACAGGATGGTCACTGGGAGGGGAGGAGAGCAGTGCCCACTCTTGCTTCTACCTTCTGGTGTCCAGGCCCACGCAGGCCTTCCTGGTGGGGACAGATGCAGTGCTGACTCCAAGGAGAGCTTTGGCTGTGCCTCCAACATTCAACCCTTCCAGTAGCTCTCAGTCCAGAAGCTTCTATGTGGTATGGCAGGTGATGCAGTCAGGGGTCCCTCCACCATGGGCTCTGTCTTGGCTGAACACACAGATGCCCCCAGAACTCTGTGACCCTCATGACTAGGGCCTGTGCTGGTCACTCAGGTGGGCTGCCCCTCCTCTGAGGAGACGGGCAACTTTTTCCAGGAACCCTCAAGTCCTCATTCTTAGCCTTGACTGCATGCTGTTCTGCTGGATATCCATCAGCCTGTCAGTAGCCACTCCACTGTCCTGGTGATTGTGGCCCTCACCCTTTGCCTGTCAAATGCCTCAGTCACAGCTCCTGTGAGGACCTTTTCCTCCCCAGGTGGCCACCGGTACTGCCTGTTCCGGAACTGTCCATGTTACATATTCTGGTAGGACTCAGTCTTTCCAACACCCAACCTTACTGAGCCCTTTCTTGGACTACTCCTGGACCAGCTGTGTTTGAGAACCAGTGAGTCTTTTTTAAAAAAGAAAATGCCAGCCGGGCTCTGTGGCTCAGCTTGTAATCCCATGCCTTGGGAGGCTGAGGTGAGTGGATTGCCTGAGCCCGTGGGTTCGAGACCCTCCTGGACAACTTGGCGAGACCTCATCTCTACAATAAATAAAAAAAAATTAGCCAGGTATAGTAGCACGCACCTGTAGTTCCAGTTACTTGGAAGGCTGAGGCGGAAGGATCACTGGAGCCCAGCAAGTTGAGGCTGTGGTGGCCGGGAGCAGCCACTGCACTCCAGTCTGGGCGACAGAGTGAGACTTCAACTCACAAAAAAAAAGAAAGAAAGAAAAAGAAAATTCCTGTGGGAATGCCTGTGAAGGACAGGGAGGGAGGGAGAGCCTTGGATGCCTGTGACAGTCGGATGCCTGCAGAGGGAGTGAGGGATGGAGGGGAGCTGCAGGAAGAACCTCAGATCAAGCAGCTCTAGGATGTCTCAGGCATCCAGGGAGCCCAAGGAAGACAGTTCACAATACCCTCTGGGCCAGAAAGAGTGAGGCATGTTGCATTCACAGAGCAGTCACAGGACTCCACAACAAAGAAGATTCAACTCTTACAAATTAAAAATATGAGAGAGGCTGGGTGTGGTGGCTCACGCATGTAGTCCTAACATTTTGGGAAGCCGAGGTGGGAGGTTTGCTTGAGCCCAGGGGTTTGAGACCAGCCTGGGCAACACAGTGAGACCTCATCCCTATAAAAGTCCAAAAATTAGCCAGGCACATGGTGGCATGTGCCTGTTGTCCCATGTCATTCATATATTTTATACATATATAAATATGAGATATTTATTTTAAATAAATATAAATACACATATGAGAGCCGGTTTTTTCAATGGAAGTTGCTAGAAAAAGTTCCAAATTTCCCATCTCATGACAGACAGATCAAAAACCAAATGGAAAGTGGAACAGAGGAGACCTGACCCCTGACGCAAGAACCAAGAAAGTGATGTAGAAGAAACTAGTAAAGAAGACATCAGTCTGCAAGCATGCCTGTGAGGCTGCAGGACACTCCAAAACTCAAGACCCTGGAAGATTCCAGAGGGTCACCTAGAGGGAGAAAGAATCTGACTGACTTTGGACTTGCTGGCAGCAGTGCTCGCTGGAGGGAGGAGAGGATACATTCTCAGGAGAGATTCCAGAACAAAGGAATCAGAATTTTATCTGACACACTGCGATGCATTTAGGGAAAAAGAAACAACTAATATGCATACAGCAGCTTTGACTGAGAATTTGGGGGGAGAATGAAGGTAGGGAGATAAAATATCTTGCAGGTTTAGAAGCGGACATGTCACCGAACCCACGAGGACCTGTGTGGAAAGGACTTGCCAGGCTGTGCAGGCTGGGACCCTGTGGGCCTGAGGCTGTGGCACTCCCCGTGTGCAGGAGGGGGCTGAGAACAGATACTGTCTGCCCTGTGAGCAGGTCGGTTGACACGTCTACCACCAGTGGCACGTTCTAATAGCTCAAGTCCAATAGTCAGAAGTGGGAGGCAAAGCCAGGCAGCGGCTGGAATGGTCACCTCTGGGAGGGAGGAGATAGGCCAGGGGAGAGGTGCATAGGGCCTCTGTTCTCAACATGGGCATTTCAATATCGATCATTTTTTCAACCTATGGGGACTTATGACTTTAAAATAAAGATTAAAACTGCTTAAAGTGGAAGAAAAAAGTCAAGTTCAAGGGTAACGAGTCACATGATTTTTGCTGGTGGCTTTGAGGCTGGGGGCTCTAGGGAGAGAAGGGAAGTGAGCTGGGGAGGAAAGGGGACCCCAGAAGCACAGAGGAAGGCGGAGTTCTCAGAAGGGGTGGAGCCAGGAAATGGAAGACCCTAAGAGTTGTGAGATGGGTGGCACGATCCCAACTGTCTCCCCAATGCACTCTCTGCCAAGGGCCAGCAGAGGCTCCAGCTCCGATGGCTTGTCCTCTTCCTCATGCGTCAGGGACAGACCTGCAGTGGACATCAGTTCCCAGAGAATGGAGCTGGACCACAGGAAGCTTTCATTTCCTTAACTTGACTTTTGCTGAAAAAGGCAAATTTGGTAAGTAATATCAAACTTATTAATATCATTGTAACCAACATCACTTTACAATTAGAGGGTTTGGGTGCAGCGTTCATGTTTTTATTTATTAGAAAATGTGTGGTCATTGATACTTGTAGCCAACAATAAATCCATTTGAAACACCAAAAAGGTTGTTAATTAGCTTGAAATTTAGAGAACACAGCTTTAATAGCTGTGATCACAGACAGCTTCCTAAGCCCCTTGGAGTCCGCAAGTGAGCACTGAACTCAGCTTATCTCTCCAAGGCAGAGTCTGCTGCTTGGGCTCCTCCCTTCCCAGTAATGAACAGCTTTTTTTCAGGGCCAAGTATTCCCAAAAAGCACTTTTATTGTGGTAAATACACGTAACAAAGAATTTGCCATTGTCATCATTTTTTTAGTATACGATTCAATGGTATTAAACACATTTATGTTGTTCAACCATCACCAACATCTGTCTCCAGAACATTTTAATCTTCCCAAACTGACACTCTATGCCCATCAAACACTAGCTCCCCATCCTCCCTCCCCAGCCCCTGATATCCATCATTCTACTTTCTGTCTGTCTGAATTTGACTGTTCTAGTTACCTCCTATGAGTGGAATCAGAAAGTGTGTGTCTTTATGTGTCTGGCTTATTTCACTCAGCATTATGTCCTCACAGTTCATTCATGTTGTGGCAGGTGTCAGAATCTCCTTCCTTTTTAAGACTGAATAATCCCATTGAATGGATAGACCACATTTTGTTTATCATCCATCCATTTATGGACACCTGGGTTGCTTCCACATTTTAGCCACTGAGAACAATGCTGCTATGAACATGGGTATATAAACAAATCTTCAAGACTGATAGGGGCAGTTTTATGACACAGAACTGCATCTGCTTTTCTGCAGCTGTAAGTGAAGAGGACATTTTTTTTTTTTTTAATTTTTTTCTTTTGTTTATTGACAATTACAGCATTTTGGTAATTAATTTGCACAATACTGACATTATTGCTATTTTTTTTTCATTAATCAGTATTTTTTATTATGGTTTTGTGGGGTACAGTTAAGGGTTAGGTGTACAATGACGTTTCATTCAGGCACCCTGTAGATAAGAAGTGTTTTCCCATCCACCGACAGATATTTGCTACTGTTAATCCCATCCCCCTCCCCCCCATAGTTTCCCAGTACCATCCGTCATTTTCTCATAGTATTGCATTGGATGTTCAAGGTCCATTATATGAGTGAGAACATGTGATATTCGGAATTTTGTTTTTGTGAGAGGTCACTCAGTATTATAGACTCTAGTTCCATCCAGGTTGCAGCGAAATTCATGATTTTGTTCTTTTTATGGCTGCGTAGTATTCCATCGTGTATATGTACCACATTTTTTTAATCCAGTCCTCTTTTGATGGGCAGCATGGTTGTTTCCAGGTTCTTGCTATTGTGAACAATGCTGCGATAAACATACGTGTGCAGGTATCTTTTTTATAGAGTGATTTGTGTTCTTCAGGGTATATTCCCAGTAGGGGGATTGCAGGGTCATATGGAAGGTCAATTTTTAGAGCTTTTAGGAATCGCCACACTGCTTTCCACAGAGGTTGCACTAGTTTACACTCCCACCAACAGTGTAGAAGTGTTCCCTTTTCACCACACCCTCTCCAGCAGCTGTTATTTTTTGAGTTGTTGATAATTGCCATTCTGACTGGAGTTAGGTGGTATCTCAGTGTGGTTTTGATTGCATCTCCCTGATGATTAGTGAGGTTGAGCATTTCTTCATGTGTTTGTTGGCTGCTCGAATGTCTTCTTTTGTGAAGTGTCTGTTCATACATTTTGCCCATTTTATAATGGGGTTGTTTGTTTTCTTCTTTTCAGTACGCTTCAGTTCCTTGTAGATCCAGGATGTTAAGCCTTTGTCAGACCTAGAGTTGGCAAAGACTTTTTCCCAGTCGGTAGGCTGTCTCCCTGCTCTCTTGATGGTTTTTTTGGTTTTGCAGAAGCTTATCAGTTTAATAAGGTCCTATTTGTCTAACTTCTCTCTTAAATCCTGTGGGTTTTGGGTTTTGTACAGGAATAGGATGCCAGTTCCGATTTCCATGAGAGTATTTCCTTCCTTTTCTAAGGTTCTTATGGTTTGAGGTTTTACATTTAGGTCTCTGATCCATTTGGAGTTAACCTTTGTGCATGGGGATAGATAGGGGTCCTGTTTCAATCTTCTTGCATGTGGTCAGCCAATTTTCCCACCACCATTTACTGAATAGGTTCTCCTCTCCTCATTGGTAGCTGGTGGGGGCTTTGTCGAAGATGAGTTGGTTGAGAAATTGAGGTTTTGCTTCTGGAATCTCAATTCTGTTCCATTGATCTATATGCCTGTTCCTGTACCAATACCAAGCTCTGTTGATGATTGTAACTTTATAGTAAAGTTTGAAATCTGGTATTGTGATACCACCTGCTTTGTTCTTTGTGCTGAGGATTGTTCTGGCTATTCTTGGACGTTTGTGTTTCCATATGAATTCCTGTGTTGTTTTTTCTAGGTCTGAGAAGAATGTTGTTGGTAATTTGATGGGTATTGCATTGAATTTGTAGATTGCCTTAGGTAAGATGGACATCTTCACAATGTTGATTCTTCCGATCCATGAGCATGGGATATTTTTCCACTTGGTGTCAGCTTTGATTTCTTTGGGCAGTTTTTTGTGATTTTCATTGTAAAGGTCTTTCACTTCTCTGGTTAGGAAGATGCCAAGGTATTTCATTTTTTTGTGGCTATTGTGAATGGAACTGTGTTTTTTATTTGGGTTTCTGTTTGTTTATTATTGGTGTAGAGAAATGCGATTGTCTTTTGTACATTTATTTTGAATCCTGAGACTTTGCCAAAGGCTTTTATCAATGCAAGGAGGCCTTTGACAGATTCTCTTGGGTTTTCAAGGTACACCATCATATCATCTGCATAGAGAGATAACTTGACTTCTCCTTTTCCTATTTGAATACCTCTGATTGCCTCCTCTTCTCTGATTGCTTTAGCCAGGACTTCCAATACTATGTTGAATAGGAGGGGAGAGAGTGGGCATCCTTGTCTAGTTCCAGTTTTCAGGGAAATTGGTTCCAATTTTTGTCCATTTAGGAGTATGCTGGCTGTGGGTTTCTCGTAGATGGCTTTTACTATTTTGAGGTATGTTCCCCGTATGCCTAGATGTTCAAGGGTTTTTATCAAGAAGGGGTGCTGGATTTTATCAAAAGCTTTTTCTGCATCTAGTGATATGATCATTTGGTTTTTGTTTTGACATCTGTTGATGTATTTAATTACATTTATGGTTTTACGAATATTGAACCAGCCTTGCATGCCAGGAATGAAGCCTACTTGGTCATGATC
>NW_007251275.1:0-879 GCF_000164805.1 Carlito syrichta
CCCCCCCCCCACTGTTTGGTTTTATGGCTCTGAACAGAAGAGGGGGGAGACTGGTTTATTGGCAGATGGGTCATAAAAAGCTGGGGACTTCGGGGGAGTCCTAGTAGCCCACCCCCATGGGAGAGGCCCAGGAACCCAGGTGTGCATCTGGGAGGCTGAGTGCCTCCTACAGCCACCCATAGTTCTGCAGACCTCAATTCCACGCATTCGGTCAGGGCTCTAAAGAAAAGAAAACCCAAAGAGCCAGGAAACTGTGTGGGGGTCGCCGGCAAGGCATGGGGAGCCGGGTGTGGGTTCCTCAGTTTCCCTTCTCTTCTTAAGTCCGCTGCTTATGGAAGCTAGGGTCCGTCTGGGATTGAGGCAGGGTGCGGGGTGGGGGTTCTAGGGACCAGAGTTGCAGAGGAATGCTGATCGAGAGTTTGCTGGAAGATGAAGGCTACAGAAGGAAAAGATACTCGAGCTACGTGGTGTAGCGCGTCTGAGGATTTCCAGGCTGGTGATGGGGCTGGAGACCTGCCCTGCCCCTAGCTGCTCCTAGCATGCCTTAACCAATAGTCCTAAGCCCAGAGTTTGCTCTGGTGGCTGGGGTGCAGGAAGTGAAGGGACCCGGCATGCATGGCTGGGCAGGGCAGGTTAGGCCTGCGTGGCTGGGAAGGGGCCTCCGGCAGGTGGGGTCCCATCCCGACCTCCACCCCCGTGCCACCCTGCAACTCGGATAACTGGGAACTGGGTCTCCGGCCAGGTGTGGTACGTCCCCTTTAAGAGCCTAGCTGAGCTCTTAAGAGAGGGAGGGGGAGCGGAGGGGAGGGGAGAGGAGGGAGAGAGGGGAAAAGGAAAAAGAGACTTTTATAGTCTAATCCCCAGGGACCCGCTTTAATA
>NW_007251275.1:1661-55582 GCF_000164805.1 Carlito syrichta
CCCCTTTCCAGTTCTGGCCCCAGGGTTCTCCGGCTCCCAAACTTCTTGCCCCACCAGAACTTTCCCTGCTTCCTACTCTAGCCTCTGTTTCTCTGCCTGTCTCCTCTAAGCTGCTTCCCTCTCAGTCTTTTCTCTACTATCTTCCTCACCGTCTCCAAATCTCTCCCTGGCTCTTCCCTTCCTCTTTTCATTCTCCCCGTGTCCTGTCCCCTTGTAGCACTGGCTGTCCCCACACCCAATGGGGGACAAGTGTGTGGTGATTCCCTGGGGTGGGGATGGGAGACTCCTGCCTTAAGGAACCAAAGACTCAG
This sequence comes from Carlito syrichta, assembly GCF_000164805.1. NCBI lineage: Eukaryota > Metazoa > Chordata > Mammalia > Primates > Tarsiidae > Carlito > Carlito syrichta. The sequence continues at coordinate 1,973 of NW_007251275.1, forward strand.
ATGGGGCTCTGGTGCCCAGTCCAACACCTTCAAATACTGGGTCAGCTTAGGTAGAGAGGTATGTTGAGAGCTTAGAAAACAAAACATTTATTGAGAAGCTACTCCTGTTTTCACAGTCTTTATTTAATCTTCAGCACTGCCATGAAGCAAGAATCATTATCTTGATAACACTGAGAAATTTGGTGGGTAAGTTTAGGCACTATTTAACGGGGAGTCCGGCAGTGATTAAACCCACTTCAACTATAGCCAAGAACAGAGTTCAGATCCCAGGAAGAACTTCCAGGCATTTGCCTGAATCATTTAAGATTGGGAGTTTAGGGAGTTCAGTCAGCCTGTGTTTATTGAGTACTCTCTGGTACTACGAGAAGCACAGAAGGAGAGGCACAGAAGCTACAACAGTAAGCAGACAGGATCGGGAGACAGTGTCCACCCTCGTGGGGACCAGTGCCGAATGGCAAGAAAATAGTCCCTTCCTGTGCTGAAATTAGGCACAGTATGCCACGGGAATGTTGCTTGCCACTCCCCATCTCACCAGGAGCTTCCCCACTCCAGCTACTCCCAATCACTGAATCTTCACTCCCCAAACCCTGCTTCATGGCACCATCACTAAAGCCAGTAGGTAACTGGGAGGACCACCAGAGCCCTGGGACCTCAGAGAAGAATCAGAGAAAAAAGCTACAGACAGAGTTGGTGTCAGGGTCTCAGGACTAAGTGTTCAGGGCTTCATGTCCTGAGTACATGAGATCAGTGAGCACTTTCCTTCCTATTTCACTTGGAGGGTCCTCTTGCTCCCAGGGTGGGGGTGAGCAAGACAACATCTTCAGTCCTCCATGATTATGCAGACCTGGAGACCTGGGCATAAAACTTAAGAGCCTAGACTTTGTGGCCATACATGTATGGCTCTTGAAGCTCATTCCTGAGTCTTCCTGTCTAGAGTGGCAATGGATAGCTCTGTCCAATGGAGACATGATGTAGGGCACTCCCAACTGATCTAAGAAATTAGGCGCTGGGCACGGTGGCTCATGCCTATAATCCCAGCACTTGGGGAGGTCGAGGCAGGAGGACTGCTTGAGCCCAGGAATTTGAGACCAACCTAGACAACATAGTGAGACCTTGTCTCTACAAAAAATAAATAAATAAATTACCGGGTGTGATGGCATGCACCTGAAGTCCCAAGTACTCAGGAGGCTGAGGTGGGAGGATTGCCTGAGCCTAGGAGTTTGAAGGTGTGGCAAGCTGTGCTCGTGCCACTGCATTCGAACCTGGGCAGAGTGAGACTCCAACTCAAAAAAATAAAAATAGGCCAGGCGTGATGGCTCAAGCCTGTAATCCCAGCACTTTGGGAGGCTGGGGTGAGAGAACTGCCTGAGCCCACAGGTTCGGGATCAGCTTGGGCAACTTAACGAGATCGCATCTCTACAATAAATCAAAAAATTAGTTGGACGTGGTAGTGTGCACCTGTAGTTCTGGCTACTTGGAAGACGAAGGTGGAAGGATTACCTGAGCCCAGCAGGTTGAGGCTGGGGTGGCCATGAGTGTGCCACTGCACTCCAGCCTGGGTGACAGAGTGAGGGCCCCAACTCAAAAATAAATAAAAACAAAAAATAGAAAAATAAATTAGGAAAGGAACTTTGAGGAGCTAGAATGGAAGCAGGGGCAGGTATTTATTGGGAATCATCTTTTAGAGCCAAGAGGGATCAATTTATGGTCCAGAGCAAGGAGAAACGCATCATAATGTAAAGTGGGGGTGCATTTGTAAAGACTTACTGGCACTGGACTATGAAACAAAAGGAAACTGGCGGGGGGAAGCTCAGGGAAGAAAAGACTGGTTAGCCGATCTGGTGTGTTGAACATGATCTCAGATGCTTGGAGGGGTTGGTCCCTTCCTCAAGAGCTGAGGCAGTGGTAGAGATGATAATGGGGCAGTGGCTGAGAAGACCTGTACTTAGGGTAGAGAGAATGGGAGACAGGCGAACAGGAAGTGCTTGGGTACCTCTGCTCTTCCAGGTGTGCTATTCTTAATGGGAGTGAGGCAAGAAACCTAGATGTGGATTCTGGCTTACTTAATGGGATACATTTAACCCCTGCTCCTGTGTGGACCCTAGGTTATCCCCTCTCTGAGGCTATCTGTGGTTTCTTAGGTGGTGGTGGTGGATGGGGGCTGTGCCAGGCTCCATCTGCCCATCAGACAAATCAGAGACAGGTGACGTAAGGACAGCAGGTGTGATAAGAGGTATGGCTTCTAAGAGGAGCATCAAAGAGTCAGAGAAAGTTGAAGGGAGGGAAGGACGCTGGTGCAGGGAGGATTCCCTGGGGACTTCCACTGGGGGTTGTCTGATAGAGGGGAACCTATGCGCTGGGACAAGTGGATCAGGCAAGGCCCAGTAGAGCCATCATCCTGCAGTGAGAGGAGGCGGTGTGGGGCACCGGGGACACAGCAGTCAACCAGACAGGCGTGCGAGCAGGGTCAAGACTTGGAACACAGAGGCTGAGCAGTCCAAATTGCCAGTGCCATCCAGGGCTACTGATCCCCCCGGCACAAACACCCTTTACTGACGCTGTGCCCCCTTCTGTCTCATCAGCGGATCCGGCAGTGCAGACAGACGGCAGCCCCCTCTGCTGCCACTTCCACTTCAGCCCCAAGGTGATGTTCACAAAGGTACTGAAGGCTCAGCTGTGGGTGTACCTGCGGCCTGTGCCCCGCCCAGCCACAGTCTACCTGCAGATCTTGCGACTAAAACCCCTGACCGGGGAAGGGACCGCAGGGGGAGGGGGCGGAGGCCGGCGTCACATCCGGATCCGCTCACTGAAGATTGAGCTGCACTCACGTTCCGGCCACTGGCAGAGCATCGACTTCAAGCAAGTGCTACACAGCTGGTTCCGCCAGCCACAGAGCAACTGGGGCATCGAGATCAACGCCTTTGATCCCAGTGGCACAGACCTGGCTGTCACCTCCCTGGGGCCGGGAGCTGAGGGCCTGGTGAGCAGGGGCCTGAGGTGGTGGTGGACAGGTGTAACCTGGCCCTGAGGGGATGGTACATTGGAAAGGCAGACCAGAAATGTGAAGGGGGTTGGGATGAGCATTATTCCTCCGGGGTCGGGAGCTGATTCTAGAGGAGTTGAGGGGTGGGTGGCAACTATCACTTTTCAGAGATCCAAGCCAGACAGCAGCTGAAAACTGGATTTGAAGTGTCAGTTAATGGAAGATCCGTGGGAACACAATAACTGGCAGTTGATGAGGCCTTGGGCCAACGGGCTGATGAGGGTCAGGTTGCCAGGAGAGGAAGAATGAGGGCAGGTGAGTTGGAGGAGAGAGGCTGGCTGGCTGGCAAGGAAAGTGAGCAAGAGGGAAGGTCTGGGGGGGGAAGCAATCGAAAGCTGAAGTCGCCAGTCTGCGTGATGCCCCTGTGGAGAGGCAGGTGGGGAAGGGACAGGGAGGAGGAGTCCTTCGGGGTGTATCACATCTCTTCCCCCTCCCCGGCCCGCAGCACCCTTTCATGGAGCTTCGAGTGCTAGAGAACACAAAACGTTCCCGGCGGAACCTGGGCCTGGACTGCGACGAGCACTCGAGTGAGTCGCGCTGCTGCCGATACCCCCTCACAGTGGACTTCGAGGCCTTCGGCTGGGACTGGATCATCGCACCTAAGCGCTACAAGGCCAACTACTGCTCCGGCCAGTGCGAGTACATGTTCATGCAAAAATATCCGCACACCCACCTGGTGCAGCAGGCCAATCCGAGAGGCTCTGCTGGGCCCTGCTGCACCCCCACCAAGATGTCCCCCATCAACATGCTCTACTTCAATGACAAGCAGCAGATTATCTACGGCAAGATCCCTGGCATGGTGGTGGATCGCTGTGGCTGCTCCTAAGGTGGGGGACAGAGGATGCCTCCCACACAGACCCTGCCCCAAGACCCCTAGCCCTGACCCTCAGCCCTCCAAGCCTCAGCGCTCCCTCCACTCTTCCCGTGAGCGTCACGCCGTGTTCCCCAACCAAGCAGTGTGCAATACAACAGAGGGAGGCAGGTGGGGACTAAGGGTGAGAGGTTTGGGGTCAGGGGAAGTAGGGGCATGGTCAGAGCGGGGAGTGTTTGAGTTTGCAGATGAGAAGGTTTGGCAAGAAGACAGAGAGATGTAGAGACAGAGGGAGAGAGAGAGGGATAGAAGGCAGAGAAACAAAAAGAGCAGCAGTGAGAAGGCAAAGGGAGAGGCAGAAGAGACAGACTAGGCAGAGACAAACACGGAGAAAGAGACTGAAATGGAGTAATAAAGGAAAGCCCCACACCAAGCCTCCTTTCTTCCGCTAGCAAGGTGAGGGGCTTGGTATAGTTTGGGGAGATCCCCTGACTACTCAGTAGGAGAGGAACTAAAAAATCCACTCTTAGCTTCTTCCTTCTCTCCCTCCCAACAGTGGCCAGGGAAGGGAAGTGAGGGCAGGGGCAAAAGTAAGGATTTGGGAATTTTATTTATTTATTTATTGTGACTTTTCATTTTTTGGTATTTGGCTTTACTGGAATAGGATGGCCCCTGCCCACTGTGCCCCATTTATCCTTTATTCCCCAGACCCTGCTCTGCCCCAATACCCACCCACTTAAGCACTTGTATAAAGCCTCCAGGGTTGGGAATGGGAGTAAAGGGCAAGAGGGCCGACACAGGGAAGTCTCTAACCCATAGTCACCCTAACTCAACCTTTCTGAGCCAAACGGGTGGAATTTAAGCCAGGTGTCATGGAAAATGGAAGAGGTTAGGGTGTAAGAGCTGGGGGAGCCCTCACCATCCAGGATTCTATGTGATGAGAGCCACTCACTGACCCTCAGGTCCAGCCTTAGGACACTGAGTTACTTAGCCAGAGGGTACAGCCTGCTTATGCCCAAATTCCCTCAGCCAAGAGAGAGACCAAAGAGCCTGTGGAATGCCCCTGCTCCCAGCCTCTATCTTCAGGTCAATAAAAAAGCATAGTGATCCCAGAGTCCCGGTCTGGGAAGGGTGAGGAGGGAAAGGCGCAGTAAGGAGGCTGAAGGTTACAGGGCATTTGAATCCAAATCACTGTTCTGGGCTAGGGAATAGAGCCAGCAGACCAAGGTGGGAGGGATTCTGGAGGGGGGACATTTTAGTCCCCTAGCCCCAAAGCTCAGGGTGGAAGGGGGTAGAGCAAGGAAGAAGAGTGTCTATAATTATTTTTACCTTTTATTTTTGGAATCTAACAGTATGTGGCAGCAGGGAGAAGACAGGACAGTGGGGAAAAGCATCTGACAAGACCAGGTAGAGCAGAGGATGGGAGGGATGGAGATGCCGTGATCTGGAGGGCTAGGAGGCAGGCAGAGCCTGGCTGGCACTTCAGGTCACTAGCGAGGCCCATTCGTTCCTTCCACAATCCTGATCCACCCTCCTCTGGACTCACTGTGCCTCAGTTTCTTTCCCTCAATGGAATGAGAAATCGCAGCACCCGCCACAGCCAAGAGATGAATTCTGAGCACTTACCACGGGCACTTTATGGACATAAAATACCTCTCGCTGTGGGACAGATAACCAGGGCACCAGAGTAGTGGTGAAGAGATATGAGGCTTAGAGAAGTCACAGGCTTCAGAGTACAAGTTCCCCTTGGCCTCCCAGCTGGACAGTGCCTGAAGCCAAGGAGTTGAGAATCTCCTGCTCCACACCCTATCCTTACTTCACTGCCAGACCTCTTGGCTCCAGGCAACAGCCTAGAGGATGTCAGGAGAGGAGGGGGAAGAATCTTCAGCAAAATTATCACTCTCAGTAGAGCCAGCAGTTACGGGTCTGATAAAAGCAGTACTGGACTAAAGAAAAGCCCAAACTGGAGAGCAGACCTGGAAGGCTTGTTCTTCCCAAGAGCATGACTCTCCCCGTTGGCCCAGTCGGTGGAGGGGGCAAAGGTATGTGACCACCCTTGAGAAGGGGATGGCGGTGAGCCTTAACATCTTATTCCTATTCTCACAGTGAGAAAGTGAAATGAGGTGTTTCAGCAGAGGAATGGGCAAGGGCCGTTAAGCTTACCTTGCCCCACAGAGCAGCTGTGCTAACCCCAAGCCTCTCCTCTGGCCCTGTTCTTCATCCTTCTGCCCCGATATTGGAGAACAAGACACATCTGACCATCAGTACCGCTCATTTCCTTGGTGGAAGGAGAGGAACAGAGAAATGAAGAACAGAAGATACCTCCCTCCAAGGTCAAATGCCTCTTGATCTTGGCACGGGGTAGGGGTTGGGTAATAAGCATCAGGTAACTTCCCTCTACAGAGCTGAGGCATTAAACGTGGGGGACACTTAGAATATTGCCCCTTTAATACCACCAAATAAAGACCTCTGCGAGAGGGAGGGTGGGGTGGTCTTTATCTTATGAACATAAAACTAGGCGCTGAAGTCTCATTCCCCTATTCCTCTCTACCTCCAAAGAGGCATGGGGTGAAGAGGCTTGGTGGCACAGCTCAGCAACCCAGTGGGAGCTAGCACTCCCTCCCACCGTATGATGGGTGTGGACCTGGCCAGTGCCCCTCCAAACATATCATTATTAGTGTAATTATTATTTACTTTGTGTATTTGTTACATCATGTGCGTGATAGCCTTTGTTAAGGGTGTCTGAGGAGTATGGGACTGACAGGGGCACTGGAATGCTGTGAAAGGACTTCTTCACTGAGATCAAGGCTTCCTGGAGGGAACCACTGCAAAAAAGGCCATCAGGCAGTTTTCAAGTTATGTGACAGAGGGCAAAGATGGCCATAGGGTGCTCTGAGTTTTGGGATGGTCACATGACACAATCCAGCACTTGAACCTGAAAAAAGAAAAATAAAAGCAGTCAAAGAGTTTAGAATTCAGTGCTGAGCTCTTCTCCCTAATCAATACCACATTTACACCTGGAGACCAGGTGGTGAAGAAGATCTGAGGAAACCTTGTGCTCATGGACTAAGATGGGTCCTTGGAGCAAGAGAGAAACACTAAGGGCAGGTGGTACAAGGGTTGGGATGTGCAGCTCAAGGGTGGATGGGAAGGGAGGGCAGCTAGAACAACCCTTCTCTGCAGAGCTTGATCCAAAACATTCCCAAAGATTACAAAAATCCTCTTCCGGCCTCCACAGAATGGACAATCTCAAAGTTTTCCTGAGATGATCCAGCTAGTGTCTGTCCTGTTCTCCTGCAGCCCCTGATCCTAGGTTTGCTCAACGAAGTTTCATCAAAATCTGGAAACCAACCCAACATAGCCATTCAGCTTACCAGTTTCACAAGAGTGGTTAAAAGCATCTCAAATATTGAGTCCACTATAAAAACCTCCTGTGTACCTAAAGCACAATTCCCAGAGCATGTGAACTGGGAATGGCAAAAGAATCTTGCCTGATGCACATTTTCAAAACTAAGGAAAGCTGGGTGTGGCAGCATGCTCCTGTAGTCCTAGCTACTTGGGAAGCTAAGGTGGGAGGATCACTTGAGGCCCAAGAGTTTAAGGCTACAGTGCACTATGGTCATACCTGTGAACAGCCCCTGCACTCCAGCCTGAGTGACAGCACCTGTCTCTAAGAAAATGAAAATAGGCCGGGTTCAGTGGCTCAGCCTGTAATCCTGTGTTTTGGGAGGCCGAGGTGAGTGAATTGCCTGAGCCCACGGGTTCGAGACCCGCCTGGGCAATTTGACGAGACCTCATCTTTACAATAAATCAAAAATTAGCTGGGCGTGGTAGCGCACACCTGTAATTCCAGCTACTTGGAAGGCTGAGGTGGAAGGATCACCGGAGCTCAGGTCAAGGCTGTGGTGGCGCGGAGCGGCCACTGCACTCCAGTCTGGGTGAAAGAGCGAGACTCCAACTCAAAAAAAAAAAAGAAAGAAAGAAAGAAAATGAAAATAAAGGGGACGGGCTTGGTTGCTCAGCCTGTAATCCCAGCACTGTGGGAGGCCAAGGCAAGTGGATTACCTAAGCCCGTGGGTTCGAGACATGCCTGTGCAACTTGGCGAGACCTCATCTCTACAATAAATTTTTTAAAAATTAGCCAGGCGTAGTAGCGTACACTTGTAGTTCCAGCTATTTGGAAGGCTGAGGTGAAAGGATCACCAGAGCCTAGTAGAGCAAGGCTGCGGTGGCCGGGAGCATGCCACTTCACTCCAGTCTGGGTGATAGAGTGAGACTCCAACTCAAAAAAGACAATTAGCTGGGCATGGTAGCACGCACCTGTAGTTTTGGCTACTTGGAAGGCTGAGGCAGAAGGATTACCGGAACCCAGCAGGTTGAAGCTGGGGTAGTCGTGAGTGTGCCACTGCACCTGAGCCTGGGCAATGGAGTAAGACTCCCAACTCAAAAAGAAAAAATAAGGAAAGTGCCTTCGAGATCAACCTGAACCAGAGTTTGGGACAGGACCACTGAGGGTTCACTCTACTTCACTCTACTACCATCCCTTTTCCCTGTCTTGTCACTTCTATCAGCAGACTGACCCCACCCCACACCAACTACAAGAATCGGGCTGTGTCTCATTGAGTGTTACTTTATCCACACCTACTCCTAGCTTTATGCCTATGCCAAAAGGGAGAGTTTTCCTCCCCTACTGCTCATTTATTTCCTGCATTGAAAGAACACCTGTAAGTCTATAAGATGACTTTTTTTTAAGTCTTTTTTCATCCTAAAATCCTTCAACCTAGGGCATGAGCAGGTATTCTATACTCTGCCTTTGCCTGTATTTTGGATGTCAGGGGCCCCAGGCTAAGAACCAGAAGGCAGAAGCATTTACAGCTTCTGGCCTGTACTGGGGCAGAAACAGGAAAGTCAATGCCCCAGGCAACCATGTCAGCTTTCCTGCCAGTGAGCTCTTCCTACCTTTGGTTTCTTTCTTTCTCTTGAAGTTTTAAAACAGAGTTTATTAGCCAGAAGAGAAGAAAAAAGGAAGATTCATGGCAGGGCATGGGCAAATTTCTCAAAATGAAAAACCGTACCTCTACTTTTTCTAGTCTCCTAATCCCCAAATACAACTGTATAAGCAGGTCTATGGCACATACACTCAAACCAGTTCATGCACACCACCCTCCCACCCTAGCTGGAACCTATTCAGGAAAAAATATATATACATCTCCGCTGCACTCTAGTCAACTAGTAAAATTAAAAGCTAATACTTATTGAATGATTACTATGCAAACTATGATAAGCAAAGTATGCTGAGAACATAATATGATATCGCTGAATTCTCACAGCAACTTCACAATGGGGCTCTTATTGGTACAGAGTCTGAAAAAGAGCCATAGAATGATGAAGTAATTTGCTCAAGGTCTCAGAGCTAGTGTGACAGAATGAGAAATGAACCCTAAGTAGTTGCTACATATTACATTATAATCTATTCTATTAATAGTGATCTAAGAAGCAGAAACCTGAATACAGTGATAACAGAGATAAGAGATCCTGAGAAGACGGGGAACACCTTGGGCTCAAAGGGTCTGCAAAGATATGAAACCTGTCATTCTTAATCCCTTTGGAGGAAAAAAATAAGCCTGGACATGGCAAGAGAACGGGAGGTTAGATTTTGGAGGATCTTGATAACCAGAAATAAGTGGTACTGTCTGTCAGAGGCTCTCATGACAAACAGGGAAAAACAGTTCTCCTCCTGTATTTATGTTAAGTTCCCTCCTCCTTCCTCATCAGTTTCTCATGTCAGACACAGCAAGAGGATCAGCTCAACACTAAGACCTGCCTTTATTCACACCGCCCTTCCTATAGCCCTCACCCCCACAGAAGCTTCTAGCCTCTGTCTTCAGCAATTCTTAAGAGGTGTGGTGGGGAGAAGGGCAGTTTAGAGTGACGGTAGAAAAAAAGAGAACCATAAAAAGGTGCAGATTTACAGCTGAGGAAGCTGGTTCTCGCCACTGCTTTTATAGACTCCCTCATTAAGAGCTTCCAGGTATGTAGAGAATGTCACAGCTTCAGGACAAGGAGAAAACTGGGGTCAGCAAACTGCATCAGGATGCTGGGTTAGCTACACTAGGAAGACGGGATAGGAAGCAAGGGTACCCAGATCCTAGATAAAGGATTACAGGCCCCAATGTCTGTTGTCTCTAAATGGACTTACTATTTTAAGACTGAATTACGAAAAAGACATGGGCATCCTGAAAATACACACTCAAAAAGTATGTGTGGAATGACTACAATGAGATAGGAAGAGGATTTTGGTGACCAGGCTTTGAGGGTAAAGACTTCTGACCAACACATAATTCAGGTGCTGAAATGGGATGATAAAAGGTTAGCAAAAAATCCCCACATACTGGAAGACATTGTATCAAAGATTTGGGGGAAGTGAGCTGAGTGAGAAGAGACACCCCCCCCACACACACACACACAGTAAGGTTGAATACCTTTCTAGAAGGTTACGGAGGACAAAGTAAGAAAACTTCAGGATCCTCTCCTTCATTATCACATCTGCTCTATTCCTTTACCTACCTTCCTGGTGTAGGAACCCTTACTGAATCCATAATCTCTTTAAAGTTATATATCAGAACTATTCTCTCGGCTTGTTTCCAGATGAAGACAGAGTAGAGTGAGTAAATGCCCCAAGATCAGAGCCTGAAGTGTAAAAAAAAAAAAAAAAAAAAGGCAGACAGAAGAGAGCAGTGGAAACAGAGGGAAGGTCACCTCAATTGTAAGGTTTATATAGTTGAGGAGGTGTCAAAAATTTAGCAAGCTTTCCCTTTTGTTCATTTCTCCCAAGTCTTAGAATGGGGCAAAGTTCATGACAAATGGGCAGTCCTTCAATCTGCTCTCCAAGGCGCAGTTTTCCTAAACTGCCTAAACTTAGGTCCCTGCCTTCCTCGCCAACTAGAGACTTTGTGGAAATAAAAAGATTCTTCATTCCAGAAAGGTGATCAAACCATTACCTATTAATCACAAAACCAAGGTTTTGGTTTAAAAAAAGATAGAGGATTATACCACAGCAACACAATCTGATTGGTACCAAAGTCTTCAGGGAAGGTGGCAGGCTCACAAATCTTATTACCAAAAAAAAAAAAAAAGCCAAGAGTATGTAGATGCTCAAATAAAAAGTTAAGGGGAGAAACCCTATGTTAACACATCCAGAAAGAGTAAATAGTAGGTGTTGGATATATATGAACTTAAAATGCAAACAAGCAGTCTCCCTGGGGAGACTCAAACCTTTTCTAAGTAGGAGGCTCAGCAAGGAAAATGAAATTTAGTAATATCTAAGAAACATTACCGCCAAAATTGCAACAGAAGAGGACAAACTAGCACAAAGTTTGATTACAAAGTAGAAGCCTCCAGTTCCACTGCTTATGTTCCCAATATCTAGGTAAGAATAATGCTTAACATCTCTGACATCCTCTGTCTCTATACTTTCTACTATTCAGACATCCAAAACTGCCTAACCAAGACAGTCCCATGTATTAGTTTCTGTTGGGACCATACCAGGCCAACCCTGGAAATGGGGCTCTTCACCTTTCTGTGGAACTCTGGACCCCATTTTATCCGAGAAAAATGCTTCATTATTACTCATATTAGACTACCTGCTGTGCATGGTAGCTCACACCTATAAGCCTAGCACTTTGGGAGGCAGAGGAGAGAGGACTGCCTGAGTCCAGGGGTTCAAGACCAGCCAGGGCAACTTGGCAAGACCTTGTCTCTACAATAAATTAAAAAATTAGCCGTGTGAGGTGGTGCACACCTGTGGTTCCAGCTACTTGGAAGGCACAGGTGGAAGGATCACCTGAGCCCAGCAGGTTGAGGCTATGGTGGCTGTGAGCATACCACTGCACTCCAGCCTGGACAACAGAGACTCCCACTAAGGGGGGGAAAAAAAAAAACAACTACAGTCTTTAGCTCTTGTATTTATATCCTTTGCACCATCTAAAATCTCCCATGTTCTCTATTTTATCTCCACGGGCCACTCCAACCTGCTGAAGCAAAGACTCAGAAAGTAACTTGGCCTCTTCACAGAGGATAATGAGGTAAAAGGATGCTTGTGAGTATGAGAGGAGGAAATAAACAGGCTTTAGGGGCAGACTCAATCCTTTTCCTAGTCTTCTTTTCTAAGGGATAAAGGCATTACAGCTAATTCCCTATAATAGTTGCCCCTGAAGCCCCCCTTATCTGGTCTAATCTGGCTCCAAGAAATTAGAGGAGCACCTAATAAAACACATTGTTCTCTTTTCTATTTTTTTTTATTAACAAGCAAAATAAAACAAAAACACAACAATCTTAAAGTTGGAATAAGTCAAATTGCTGCAGCAGTTCACGGATGTACCTGAGGTACATGCTCCCTTATTGAGAGGCAGGACGTAGGCACATGACTGTGCATTTAGGTATATATGTGACCAAGAAGAATCAGAGAAATGGAAACCACTGGAGAACACAAAGCATCAAGAACTTTTCATCAGGCAATCCCAAAGCGTTCTGCTCTTTTCCTCTTCTTTGCCTGTAAGGAAGAAGCAAGAAGAAAAAAATCAGATTATAAGACAACAGTTGCCCGAGTTCCTGGCTGCTGTAATTCAAGCTCACATGAACTGTCACAAGGTCCAGGGATGGATGGCCCAGACTTAAACTTAGCAGTTACAGATTTCATTGCCGAATCTCTCCAATCTCCCCAGTTATCCAGTTAGATCTGGGAAGGTTTGGGGGGAAAGGAGGGTAATATGAGCAGCCAGAGGAAGAAGAATAGTGGTACAAAATGGAAAGATTCCCTAAGAGGGCCACTCAGACTTGGAAAAAGCTAGTCTGGAAACAATAGGCTCTTAACAGACCAGGGAAAGTCTTCCAGTCAGTGGGGATAAGGGAGATTTCAGAGAACAAAGGGTTAACCAATGCTATTCATGAAGGTGGGGAATGCCCTTCAGAGCAGTCAGGTCCAGACAGCAGCTATTCCTCAGGTTCCTAATCCACAGAAAAGCATATAAATCTTCAGTGCCAACAGAATAAATCGGGGTGGTGGGATGGGGAGGGTGGTGGGGGTGGTAGTGGTGGAGGTAAAAGGTGTTTGCATGTGGGTCCCCGTCACGGATCTTTTAAGGGAGGCAGCATTGCAGAGAAGGCACAAAATGGGGACAGAGGAAGGAACTTTTTGTTCTGGCAATGACTCACAAAACAGCAGAGTCCTTCTTCCTCACAACCACTGCCCTCAGCAAAGTGGGAAACTTTTATTCATCCCATTCATACAGAAAGAAGATTTAACATATATTTAAAAAGAACACTGAATGCACACAAGCCCAGGCCACTCCACCTGAACTACTGACACAATTCTTTGGAATCAAACAAAAATCATCTGGTTCATGTAAACCCCACTGGCCAGAAGTTACTGCTCCCTGACATACACTGACTTGCCCAACAAAATCCTCATCCTTGGGCCGGGCGAGGGGAGGCTCAAGCCTGTAATCCCTGCACTTTGGGAGGCTGAGGAGAGAGGACTGTCCGAGTCCAGGGATTCAAGACCAGCCTGGGCAACTTGGTAAGACTTCGTCTCTACAAAAAATAAAAAAGTTTGCCAGGCGTGGTAGCACCAGGCGTGGAACCAAGTAGTTCCAGCGACTTCGAAGGTTGAGGCGGAAGGATCACCTGACCCCAGCAGGTCGAGGCTTCGGTGGCCGTGAGTGTACCACTCCAGGCTTTGGCAACAGAGTGAGACTCCAACTCAAGGGAAAAAAACCCAAAAAACTCATCCTCTTTAACTTGGAGAGGCCCAAATGTACCTCCTTAGTAAGCATGCCTGGCTAAGCAATAGTCTCCTTGGTAAGGAGGGAATAATTGTAACTAGAATTAAAACAAGCCTAAGTTTACTACTAGTTCATCTAGGTAAGTCAGTAAGCAAGCAGATATGTAAAACAGGTAGTACTCTCAGTAGCATAAAGAATACAAACTCTTTTAGTTTTTTCCTAGTGAAGAATGTAAACTAATCTGATTCTAAAATTTTCAGGATTTAATTCACAAGACTGACTCTGATATTTATTCATAAAGAAATTTTTCATAAAGATTTTGAGCATATAGCTTTGTAGAGGCGCTCTCCAGAGGCAGATGTAGAGAAGTAAACTTGGATTAAAAGGAAGTATCAAAGAACAGTCCAAATTCTTTGCCACCCAAGAAGATTTCAATTATTCTAAAAATATGCTTTTTTAGAATTCAACATTATTTCAATTGTTCTTTATGTACTCTCAAATTAACACTGTCAATGATCAACCTCAGTGAACATGAGCTACGCCAGGAGAACCTGGCATATGTATAAACATGAGTCTTAGAGGATAAAAAAGTCCCTCTTTCAAAACTACTTTATGTAAACAAAGTGACAAAAACGAGAAATCTCATTTGAGTCCATTGTTCTTTTCCAGAGAGGAGTTAGGCACAACTACATTTGTGTCTGGGTTAGAGATGACCTTCACTAAATGCACAAAGGAAATGAACAATAAACATTGCTACTTACTACTTAAAATATGACAGACAACATTCTAAGCATTTTACTCACACTATACCTTTTTACACAGAATAATTTTTTTTTGTTTTTTTGAGTTGGAGTCTCATTCCATCACCCAGGCTGGAGAGCAGTGGCACATTCACAGCCACCCTAGCATCGACCTGCCGGACTCCAGCGATCCTCCCACCTCAGCCTTCCAAGAAGCCAGAACTACAGGCACGCGCTACCATGCCTGGCTAACTTTTTATTTATTGTAGAGACGAGGACTCACCAAGTTGCCTGGGCTGGTCTTGAACCTGCAGGCTTAGGCAATCCACTTGCCTCGGCCTCCCAAAGTGCTGGGATTATAGGATGAGCCGCTAAGCCTGATCAGAATCATTTCCTTTCATTCTTTTTTTGAGTCAGGGCCTTGCTCTGTGGCCCAGGTTGTACAGTGACATGATCATGTCTCACCACAGCCTGCAACTCTGAGGTTCAGGTGATCCTTCTGCTTCAGCCTCCTGAATAGTCAAGTGTGGCCACCATACCCAGCTAATTTCTTGATTTTTTTTGGTAATGACAAGGTCTTGCTATGCTGCCCAGACGGGGCTCAAACTCCTGGGCTCAAGTTATCCTCCTGCCTTAGCCTCCCAAAGTGCTAGGATTACAGAAACTAGTCACCATGCCCAGTCTGTATAATTTCATTCTTAAAAATACCACTTTGAGGTAGATATATTACCTCCACTTCCCATCTGATGAAAGAGGCTCAGGAATATGCTGTAACTTATTAATACTAAATGGCAGAGATACTTTTTGAATCCAAGCCTACTTGACTCTAAATCTTTTTTTTGAGTTGGAGTCTCACTCTGTCACCCAGAGGCATGCTCCCGGCCACCGCAGCCTCCACCTGCTGGGCTCCAGCGATCCTTCCGCTTCAGCCTTCCAAGTAGCTGAAACTACCACACGCCTGGCTAATTTTTTTGATTTATCGTAGAGATGAGGTCTCACCAAGTTGCCCAGGCGGGTCTCGAACCCACGGGCTCAGGCAATCCATTCACCTCAGCCTCCCAAAACACGGGATTACAGGCTGAGCCACTGAGCCCGGCCCTGACTCCAAAACTCATGCTCTGTGCCACCAGGCTAATAGACTAACACTGAATTAAGTATATGGATGGGATTCAGTGTGACCACTTCATCCAGAAAAAAGTTACCAAACAAAAGGCAAAATACTTTGTCATTTGGGCACTTAGGAAGTAGGCTGGGGAAACTTTCTCCACTCAGTTTATTCACTCTTATTTCCCTTTAAGAGCCCTATGAAGCATTCTAGGTATGTTTTACCTCTGTATCCTCTGTGGTTCCAGTTCCAGCTGAACTCGTGACAATTCCAAATCGCTCCTTCCTCTTTTTCAGTTTCTCATCATCTTCAGACTGTTCAGGGACAACAAAAAAGAAGAGAGACTGAAACAAACTAGGGTCCATTCACAAAATAAATAGGAATGAAATTATGACTCACTGGTCACAATGTGTCAGCCAACTTTGTGCCAAGAACTAAGGATCACTAAAAACCTAGAATGACTAAAAACTTAATTTTAGATAGGGGCTCAATACTCATAAGACAAGTAGAGTGAAGAAATAATAGGAAACACCCATAAAACAAATTTCTGTGCTCAAGAAATTGTGGCAGTTCAGAGATAAGGAGAACTGAAGTTTCACTAAGTAACACCTACAGAGAACAAGTTGGTAGGAAGCACCCCAACTACTTGCTGAACACTGCTTACAAGTTACCAAGGAAAGAAAGGGGAAGAAGGCCAGAGTGGTGTTTCTGAAAAACATAGTCATCTTTCTAAAAGATGCTCAAGCCTTTTCCAAGCATTCATGAGTGTCATGATATATATGCTTGGAAACTGGAGAGAATGTTTCAGTTTACCATGAGTTGGAGATAGCCATTCTCCTATAGGTGTTTTAAAGACAGAGCTACTATTCATATCTGATACTGTTCAATACAGCAGTATATTTTCCCAAGAGAACCTAAACCCTGTCACTTTATTTATCCCATTTTAAAAGTTATCTTTTCCTTCTCCACCTTCCCCTCATACCCAGTCAGCAGTAATCAAAAGCTCAATCCCAGGATTAGTAAACATCTGAAAGCAGGTAGCCTCCCCAGGTGTTTCTTTCCTCCCAGGAGGATTTTCTAAGACTTGGCACATCTATACAAATATCCCATTCCTCTCATAATCTCAAGACACCCCATATAGACATATCCATCCTCACCACGGAGGAGGAGAGTTTCTTTTACTTTATTTACAAAAATTAACCCAACAGAAGGCCAGCTCAAAAAAGTCCAAACAAACTTTTAGGGAGTGTCTATGTGGTGCTTCTAAGCTAGTTATTTTTAAACCTCAACAAATTTATATTCCTATAGTCTATAGGCGGGCTGTGTCTCTGGGTGTCCCAAAACCATGAGGTCAACAGCAAAGGCAATCAAAAGACTTAGAGAAACACAGGAATTTTTCAATGTCTCTGCTCTCAGTCTCATCTAAAAACTTGCCTTTGTCCCCTGTGACCACAGCAGCCACCTCTAAAATCAAAAGCAGGGCAGCTCTCCAGCTTTTTGTGCGCAATTTGTTTAACTAGTCCAACTCTCTGAACACAGCAGGTGGGACTACAGTCTAAGTCTCACTTTGACTCAGCTTGAGAAAGATGTTCATTTTCTCCAGTTTGCTGCAACTGCTTTCCAGTGAGTAGGAAGGAAGTCAAGAAAAAATGGTGGCTATGAAGCAATGAACTACCATGTAATCAAGGCATACTATTAGAATATAGTTTTTCTGCCTTTTTCATTATAATCACCCACCAACAATTCCACAGTAGTACTTCATGAATGTAATCTGAATTATTATAAAGCAGTAAGTTCCAAGAAGAAAGAAATATTATTGTCCTTAATAATCATACATTAAAATAATATAGCCACAAACATTGAGTTGTTTACTATATGCCAGGTACCATGTGGCATTCTTTACATGTGATTCCTCATTTATTTCTTATAATAATCCTATGAAGTAGCACTATGATAAAATTCATTTCATAGGCTGGGCACACTGGCTCATGCCTGTAATTCCAGCACTTTGGGAGGCAAAAGCAGGAGGATTGTTTGAGTCAGTCCCAGAGTCTGAGAGCAGCCTGGGCGACACAGAGAGGCCTGGTCTCTACAAAAGATCAAAAAATTAGCCAGGCATGGTGGCATGTACCCTTAGACCCAGCTACTTGGGAGGCTGAGGCAGGAGGATCACTTGAGCACAGGTGTTTGAGGTTGCGGTGAACCATGATCGTGCCACTGCATGCCAGCCTGAGTAACAGAGTAAGACCCCAACTCAAAAAAAAGAAGAAAAAAACTTTTATTTCACAGGTATGAAAACGAAGACCTAGAGAGATTAAGTAATTTGTTCAAAATCTCACAAATAGTAAGGGCAGAGTCAGAACTGGAACCCAAGACATTTTACTCAATAACCCACTTCTCTAACTTTACCATCTCCCCAGGTGGAACCCAAGACATTTTACTCAATAACCCACTTCTCTAACTTTACCATCTCCCCAGGTATCTCATGTAAGTATTTCTTTGGAAGAACAGTGGCAGAATGAAATGCTTAATCCCCAAGGGAGAAGGATCACTGAGAACTTTAGCCAAAAGTATTTGTGAATTACAGTAACCACTTCACATTACTCAAATGACTGGGTCAGCAATATAGGACCCCATCCCCTTTCTGTCATACAATTTGCCTCTACTTCATAACTAACTAGGGATCTAGGGAAAGGACTCTAGTTAGTAATCCTGTGCTAAAGATTTTCTTGGCTGAACTTGTTTCTAACTTTGGCTAATTGGCTATTCCATCTGTTAAACTGTAATACAAAAATCAGAAAGGTTTCCTACAAACACAAGCCCCGCCAATACTTTCCACTACCAAAGTCAGGGGGAAAAGTTTTCTTGATTTTGTCTACTACCATTAAGATAAAGTGAATAAGGGATACAAATGAAGATTTCAAAATGAGAACCTCTAGAATATGCTAGATGATAATATATCCATTTCACAAAGTCCCCTGGCCAAGTAGCAGACCATTTTAGGGAGAATTAAAGGAACAGCTATTTCTTCTTGGGGAGAGCCAGGACTAGAGCAACATCTTGCTGAACTACAACAATACTCTTTTTCATTCAATTTAGTGCTAGGAATATTTCAGCAAGTTTAAATCACAGAGGAGATATGACTTTTATCTCAGCACAAATCCTGAGGCCACTCCCTGAACAAAGCCTATATCCATTTGGAATGTGTGGAATGGTCTTTCTCTTCATAATTCTTTTCATTTCTTTTTTTTTTTTTGAGTCAGGGTCTCACTCTGACCCAGGCTGGAGTTCAGTGGCACAATCACAGCTCACTGCAGTCTCAAGCTTCTGGGTTCCAGTGATTCTTCAATCTCCCAAGTAGCTGAGACTATAGGCACACACCATCACAACTGGCCTAATTATTTATAGAGATCAGGTCTTGTTATGTTGCCTAGGATGGTCTAGAATTCCTGATCTCAAGCGATCCTCCTGCCTCAGCCTCCCAAAGTACTGGGATTACTGGCTCACTCTCTAAAAACCTCTAAAAAATTTTTGGACTCATGGTCTCTGACACCCAGGCTGGAGTGCAGTAGTGGCACAATTTCAGCTCACTGCAGCCACGACCTCCTGGGCTCAGGAGATCCTTCTGCCTCAGTCTCTTGAGTAGCTGGGACTACAGGCACACTCCACGACACCCAGCTAACTTATTTATTTATTACAGACAAGGTCTTGTTATGTTGCCTAGGTTGGTCTTGAACTCCTGGGCTCAAGCGATCCTCCCATCTCAGCCTCCCAAAGTGCTGGAATTACAGGTGGGAACCACCAGGCCTCGCCTCTTCATGGTCCTTTATCTTGCTATATCCTGAAAAGGGCAGTTTGAATTCTAAATGAATTAATTTATAATTTAATTAATTAATTCCTGTGTTTTCTTTTGTGCTCAAAGGTGAGTTAAGGAGGGGGAACAGGAAAAGAAGAATGGGGAGATACACTCCTCTAGCCGCTAAGACTAGTGTCAGAGAATTCTGGTGAGCTGCCCTTTGTATTAAGATCTTTGGTGCCTCTCCTGGAGATCCAGGCAGAACATCTGCTCTAAATCCACCAGGGAATGGGGGGTGTGACAATGCAGCCTCCTTCAACTCACACAAATAGTCAGTCCTTCCCTCCCCACCCAGAACCCCTCAGCTCTCCTCTTAAAGCCTCTTCCTCCTTGCCCTGCAGGGAAAGTGCACAACCAGGCCCAGTAAATCAACACAGTTCTAATGATCGCTCTCACTGACCCTTCTAGCGTGACGGTGTCGCATGGAAACAAATGTACAATAAACTTCACTTCATCTTTAGCTCCTTGCTGACAGGTTTTGATTCATGGGATGGCAAGACCCATCTGAGGGAAATTACCTCGATCAAAAAACGCATCTCTCTCTGCATTCATCAGGCCAATGCTCCCCCAGGCCATGCTCAAGTGCACAAATGGGGCTATGCATCTGCAGGCAGCACTGACCCCTTCTAGCTCAGTGTCATATGCATTTGCAAGCCTTTTCCTTCTTCATCCCTCCCCCACTTCCCTTCCCCACACGACAACTGCTAACAAAACTCCTTTTTTCTTCTCATGCATATTCCTGTGCAGGAAGAGAAGTGCTTGAATCCCTTATTTCCTATCAAATGCAAACTCCTCAGAACATACAACTTGCACCCTAGAGGAGAAACCTGCTCTTGCTAACCAAACACAGGCAATGAGTGTTCAGACTAATCCATGTATTTCACTTCCCCAATACTATCACTTCTCAAAATTTAAAACACCAAGTCAGCCAACTGACTACTGCTAGTAATTTCTGCATATCCTTCACAGCCACTCAACAACTACCTTTTTAGCTTCTTTTTAAAATCTCATTTATAAAAATGAGAAACAATTGTGCAAAAGAGAAGAGAGCACCCATATAAGAACAGAAAGCATGACCTATATTTAATGAAGCAAATGCCCTCACTTTCACGGTATCTCCCATTATAGAATAAAGATAATTTCCAACTGAGCCCTTTAGAAGACATTCTCAACTTTTCAAAATTCACTTCTCTCCTTGTTTCCTTTTCATATCTGGAAAATCCTCAGGCAGTACAAAGAAAATGATACCTGCTAAGGAAAAACACCAGATATTCAAGGCTGCTCCAAGATACAAATTATGTGTGAGATTACTTTGCACATAGGAACTGTAAGAGGTATTTAATAAATGTTAGCTATTTTTTTCATTGCCACATTTCTCCTAGTCCTTGAAACAAAGTCTGAGATCACCAACAAAATCTTGAAGCTAATGATGCCACTAATTCTTCTATATAAGAGTGAAATCACCAAAGGTTGGCTAGAATCAGAGCCATTACTAAGGCAACAGGATACTTAACCCCCTTTAGCTCAAGATCAGATGAGTACATATTTGAATAGATGACTAGACTTAGGGTTAAAATGTAGGGTATGGTAGAATGGTAACTAGACAAAACCACAGTCTTCTCTAGGTACTGTTAACTATCTTCCTCTCTCTGGGGCCCTGAAAATCTAGACTGCTAGGATTTACTGGTTTCATCAAACCCTAATAATTAATGACTACAAAAAAGATACCTATATAAGGTAATAGCTGAGGGGACTGAGCAAGGATCCAACCTCTTATCTCTATAGACCCAATCACAGGTACTTAAGGCCCCTGAGGCATCTCTTTCCCTGAATTATGTAATATCAGTTTCAATCAACATTTTCAATATCATTTAATCATAAAATTCATTCATTCATATCCTAGTCTTTCAAATTATTGACTGTCTACTTTGGGTCAGGCATTGTTTTGGGCACTGGGAATACAGAGATGAATAAGATAAAGATCCTTAACCACACACTTATAAATTTACCACTGAATTACCATAAAGATGCATGCTATTGTTTCTTATGCTATTGTTTCTTACATCACTGCATTGAGGACCCACAGGGAAATTTTCTGTTCCCCAGATCCAAAATAATTATGCTTTGCTTAAGTAATTTGTTAGTTTTTACCTTGTGAACCCTGTGTTCACAACAGTGCGACTACGTTTTCCTCTTCCTATTGGCTGCCATAAAGTTTGGAGCCAAATGTGTGCCCTTGTCTCTGACAAGCGATTTTGAAAATAAGACCGTCTTCAACTTACAATGGTGCAGCTTAAAAGATTTTTCAACTTTACAATGGTGCAAAAGCAATACATATCCAGTAGAAAATACTTCATGGAAGGATCACCGGAGCCCAGCAAGTTGATGATGGGGTGGCCAAGAGCATGCCACTGTACTCCAGCCTGGGCAACAGAGTGAGACTCCGACTCAAAAAAAGGAAATACTTCAAGTACCCATACAGTCATTCTATTTTTCACTTTCAATATAATATTCAATAAATTACATGAGATATTCAATACTTTATTATGAATAGGCTGTATATTTGACGATTTTGTCAAACTATATAGTAAAGTGAGTATTCTGAGCACGTTTAGGGTAGACTAGGCCAAGTTATGATGCTCAATTTGGGTGTATTAAATACATATTAGACTTATGATGCGTTTTTGTTTTGTTTTATTTTGAGTCAGAGTCTCACTCTGTCACCTAGGCTGGAGTGCAGTGGCACACTCATGGCCACTGCAGCCTCAACCTGCTGGGCTCAAGTGATCCTTCCACCTCAGCCTTCCAAGTAGCTGGCATGACAGGTGTACACCACCACACCTAGCTAATTTTTTGATTTATTATAGAGACGAGGTCTCTCCATGTTGCCCAAACTGGTCTCAAACCCCTGGACTCGGGCAATCTTATCATCTCAGCCTCTCAAAGTGCTGGGATTACAGGCTTGAGCCACTGCGCACATTCCCATTGTAAGTCAAGGAGCATCTGTACTGACTGCTATTAGAAAAGAAAGAAGGGTCAGAAGTATTGAGGTGAGAGAGAAACATGAGATCCAGAAAGGGAGATGAACATCCAGAACCAGAGGTTGGAGCTTAAAAAGCAACATGATTAGCTGGGCGTGGTAGCACGTGCCTATAGTTCTAGCTACTTGGAATGCTGAGGCGGATCACCTGAGCCCAGCAGATAGACTGTGGTGATTGGGAGCATGCCACTGCACTCTAGCCTGGGCAAAAGTGAGACTCCAACTTAAAAAAAAAAAAGCAACATGAAGTACAGTTATTGACAGAGTTGCCTGCTGGTCAGTTTCAATCAACATTTTAACAGCATCACTGTAAAATTAATCCATTCATTCCCTAGTCTTGCTGGGCCCTTAAGAACTTACTCCTCTATAAATGCAATGGGATTTATTTCTTTCTCAAGAAGGGGGGAAAAAAAGGGAAAGAGTTACCAGGTTATAATTAGAAATTTGAAATGAAGGACTCTTGCCAGTGATTTCCACAGCACATTCACTGTAGCCAGAAATTAAGTTCCAAATGGACGATCAGATGTAACAATTGGCAGCTGAATGCCATAGATGTTTTCTAAAGTGACTGCCCCCTTTTTACAACAAGTACCAACATTAACCATTCCTACCCAAAATGGAGTTCTAACTTTGTTATTTTCCAAACCCACCTTTGTGTCTTTAGATTCAGATCCAATGAACATTTTCCCAAACTTACTAATTTTATCCTGAATATAATAAAGAATACTGCTCCTAGCTTGCATGCTAAGGCTATTTGCTCTGCCAAGAGGAGTCCAACTTGATTTAACCAGCACCCCATGAGTTATGTGTTGAAAGCATTCACCTTCTTCAATCTTATTACCAGTACCACTCTGGATTATACAAAGAAACTAGGAGAAACACATCATGACCCAAAGTGTAACCCAGGCTTATTTAGGAAATGTGAACTCAGTAATTCAAAGAACACAAAACATGAGTATTTTTTTTTTTTTTGAGTTGGAGTCTCACTCTGTCGCCCAGACTGGAGTGCAGTGGCCACTCCTGGCCACCGCAGCCTCGACCTGCTGGGCTCCAGCGATCCTTCCGCCTCAGCCTTCCAAGTAGCCAGAACTACAGGCATGCGCTACCACGCCCGGCTGATTTATTTATTTATTGTAGAGATGAAGTCTCACCACCCAAGTTGCCCAGGCGGGTCTCAAACCCACGGGCTCAGGCAATCCACTCACCTCAGCCTCCCAAAGGCACGGGATTACAGGCTGAGCCACCGAGCCTAGCTAACATGAGTATTTTTTACTGAATTCAAGAAACAGCCTCACTATTTTCTTAGACCAAAAGAATTAACCAAGCCAGGCACTGTTCCTGGTCAGTGCAAAAGCTCACTCACCCATCATCCCTCCTTATACTATGTATGAGAAGCAGAAATTCCAATCTAAAGAATCCAGTCAGATATCCTTACAAGTAGAAAGGGGCATTTCAGGGAAGCTCAGGTACCACAACTATTTTTTCCCTCGGCAGTCTGTTCCCTGGAGTGACAAAAGAGAGAACGACAGTGAGCTAAGATGGTTATTGTTTGCAAAAATAACAAATAACTGATCCCTTACCATATATACTAAGATGTTAACAGTTCTCAGGCCAGTCTGATTTTCTAAGGGAATGTAAGGTAGTGTGGTAAAAAGGAAAAGAGGGAGCCTTATAGTCGCTTTCCAGAAACTCACTGCCACGTGACTAATGGCAGGATGAAAAGTAGTGCCTGGAGGCTTTCAGGCTGATGGTAGATTAATGATGACATGGCCTTGACTTCCCAGAGGTAAAGGTTATGAAACACTCCAGGGTAAGTGAGCTTCCAATTTCATACTCTCGAGGTGAATGACAGCAACTGATGGTTTTTCTCTCAGAAACACTTCAATGCTTAAAAACACAGCTGTCACCTCCCTGCCCCAGTTTTTTAAATTCATCCGAATATGTTTACTCCTGAGTGCCTTTATGCCAGCCAGACCACAGAACATGAAGTGGCTACAAAAAAAAAGCACGAAGCTCAAGTAGACTAAAGGTGAAGAACTAGACTAGCAGAAAGAATGCTCCCTTTGCAAATACATGGCAAAGACACACTCCAACACTCTCTACACACACATAACACACCTCCCAAATAAAACCATCTTACCTATTCTCAACAATCTCTTTTAACTGGGAGATCAGAGTCAACTTTCTAGGGCCAGTAGGGTGCTAGGAACTTTAAAGCTACACTAGAATTAGAGACAACCAAGAATTGTATCTCCTATCCTCACAGGATTTAAAATGCAAGAACACAGTCAGCTCGGAACTAAATACTCCTCTCACTCACTAGCTTCCAATCATGTTTTTCTTCTCTAGTCCAAATCAAGCTCTTTCCCCAACCCCCACTCCTCTCCAACCCCAGAGGAGGTCGTTTCGGTCTTGCTCTAGCTGATTGTTGGACAAAGCAAGGCAGGTGGAGGAAATGAAGGCTTCACACTTGAGACCCCCGGAAACCAAGTTTCTATTAAAAGTCCCCATGTCCCTCCCTTAAAAGCCAGGAAGCTGCTGCTTTTAAGGGTAAGCGATGCAAAGCTTGGCTAAAATGTTAAGAAGTCAGTAGAGGGAAGCTAAAACTGTTGAGAGCTGCCTTTGCCAAAAAGTACAGAGAACGAAGGACAGTTATCCGACCACTCAGAAACTTAGAACGAGCACTAGGCAAACAGATTCTTTTCACCTGAGTATTTAAAAAAGCAGAGTCCTGGCCTCAACCCAACCTAACAATCTGAATCTCAAAAGGGCAAGATTATGAAACTATTTTTAAAGAGATTCCCCTTGTGATCCTCATGTGCAGCCACATTTGGGAACAATTGAAAACAACTTTGACAAAATGTAGACCAAAATTTAAAAAAGAAAAAATTTCTCATCAAATCCAAACAAGGCTGTCACCCAACTCCAGTTTTCCTCCATAAACACTAGGGGTCTTCCAAAGTTTATGCTTCCTACAAACTAGGTATGTCAGCTGCAGGAACTGTGAAGGTAAAAAGAAAGCTGTGAAGGAATCACGGAACAGCACACCTGTGGAACAGCACACCTGTCTTACTGTCTCCTAGAAGTCAAATAAAGAAGTAGAGAAAATCTTTCACCAGAGTAGTTCAGAACAGAAAGAACATGCCAGAACACCTCAGATGTGTGGGGAAAAGAGGGCGGCAACTAGGTTCAAACACACAAAGGCCTTTTTTCCTACAGAACCGATATAAAGGAAGAGGAGGAATACCAATAAGGGGGAGGGGGGCAGGATTTCACTCAAGGTTCATATGCTTTGCTTATTCATTTAGAGCACTAAAGAGGTAAATCTTGTATGGCCTCTCATCTTATAGCTCGGTTCATTTCCAACTGCTCTTTTTTTTTAAGTCGGAGTCTCACTCTGTTGCCCAGACTGGAGTGCAGTGGCTGCTTCCGGCCACCGCAGCCTCGACCTGCTGGGCTCTGGTGATCCTTCCACCTCAGCCTTCCAAGTAGCTGGAACTACAGGCACGTGCTACCACGCCCGGCTAATTTTTTATTTATTGTAGAGATGAGGTCTCGCCAAGTTGCCCAGGCGGGTCTCGAACTCGCGGCCTCAGGCAATCCACTCACCTCGGCCTCCCAAAGTGCTGGGATTACAGGCTGAGCCACCGAGCCGGCCTGCTCCTTTTCTTTAACCACCTCATACCTAAAGGTGGTATACAAGCCCTGCAACCATCTCCTCCCCTCTATACCTCAGTATACTCCCTACCAGCAATTACTTTCTAAAGTCCAGACCAAGCATTTCAAACATAATCTCCCTCTCAATAACACATCTCCACTGTTAGGGATTTCCAGATTTAATATTTGATATTAACTCCAAGTATGCAACACTCTGAAAATATATTCCTATTTCTAAGAAGCTGCTCTGGGGATGAAAAGGTTAAAACACTATTTTTAAAAAACATGAAAAAAGAGTAGCAAGGGAAAGGGAGGGGAAGGAGAGCTCACATTTTCTAGATCTTAACAAGGGACCTCAGATTATATTAAAAACAGGGACTTTGCTAATCTGCCAACATCACCACCAAGCATCTTCCTGTAACACATCCCCAGTTCAATGGCCTGCTTCACCCCACCTCCATCTCCAAAATACCACAGGATCTGACTCCTCTAACTACCAGGTATGAGAAGCAACTCTGCTACTTTGGCAAGTACATAACAAAATGAACTCTTATATAATTATTAAATCTTATTTTAATTAAACCCATATGTAAATGAATTCCTTAACAATGCCAGCCCTAAGAAAAATATTACTCAAGGGTTAGCCTCGCAAGTATTTTTTTTTTAGTCTCTCAAGTATTAAAATACATCTTAAACATTCCTGTACTGTTATAGCTCTTACATTATGAGGAATCTTAGGACACCAACATTTCCTACCAAAACACACACACACACACACACACACACACACACACCAAAAAACAGCCTCTCTCCACCACAGACCCACACTTCTCCCCTCCCATAAAGATTTTGAAGGGCGGATACACAGTCATCCTGTGGTATGCAAGGAGGACTGAATACAGGACCACTCCTCCCTACCAGCAGATACTAAAATCTGTGGATGCTCAAGTCTCTGACATAAAATGGTATCGTATTTACATAACCCATCCTCAACTTCCTGTATACTTAAAATCATTTCTAGATTACTTATAATACCTAATACAATGTAAATACTAGGTAAATAGCTATTATGTTATTTTTGAATTTGCATTTTAAAAAATTCTTATATTGCTATTTTGTAATTTTTTTCCTGAATATTTTCAATCCATGGATGAGGAACCCACTGATATAGACAGTTGACTGTATTTGGATTCAGACAGTTAACATTTCACCACAGCCAGGGAGAATACCTAGGAGTGGACAGATATTGCTTCACTTTAGAAAAGCCAGGCCACAGCAGGACACGGTGGCTCAGCCTGTAATCCCAGCACTTTGGGAGGCTGAGGCGAGTGGACTGCCTGAGCCCACGGGTTCCAGACCAACCCGGGCAACCTGGCAAGACTTCGTATCTACAATAAATCAAAAATTAGCCGGGGATGGTGGTGCAAGACTATAGTTCCACCTACTTGGAAGGCTGAGGTAGAAGGATCACCAGAGCCCAGCAGATCAACACTGGGGTGACTGTTGAGTGTGCCACTGCACTCTAGCCTGGGCAACGGAGTGAGACTCCAACTCAAAGAAAAAAAGGAAAAGCCAAGCTAGCTACTGTCATCCCAAAATTAGATATACAACCAGACATACATAACCACATATAATGTGAAGTAAGGAATAATTTACCTTATGTACTAGGAGTGGTACTTTAAAGAAAAACTGTGAGGGAATGATCCCACCTCAAGAACTTGGCTGGCAAAAACAATTAAAGGTATTTACAAGTAAAACAGACTAAATAGAATCCAGCATTCCCCTCCTTTTTCAGGCTATGTTTACTCTTGGGGTAAATACTACAGGGGGACCACAGAGAGGCATAAAACTTGTTTTTATCAAAGTCATCAGTTCTGACATGTTAGAAGGAGGAATGAAAAGACATTAGTAGGGGGTGGGTATTGAGCAAGGGAGATAGAAAAGATAGCTTTCTTAGTACACATTTTCTTACCTGGAGTTCTTTAAGCTCAAACTCAACAAATGAAATGAAAAAGAAAAAATAAAATTAAAAGGTACAAAAACTTAGTGGTCTCAACCATGCACCTTTAGGGAAGTTTAAACTTTTAGCAGAAACTTCCTAAATATCCAGTTTATAGTAAATAGAACAAAGCATCAGCCATAAATGTTGACATAACATCAAAAATTTTACCTCGTCTCCCCCAGTTTTAAAAACCTTTCCTCTTAAAGTGTTCAATTTGTATTCCTAACATCTTTTGTCCAGATTTTCCTCATATGGCTAGGTAAAAAGTGTGTGCCTGGATTAGGACATAGGAGGAGGGTAGAAGAAGTTGAGCAAAGAAAAACCTAACTCCTACTTCTTCGGTTAAAATTAGAATACTTTTTCAAGAACCCTGGGCAGGATTCCATTCTGCCTCTTCCAAATTCCTATAGCCAAGTGGTTCAACGGCAGTTGAATGGCACACATAATGACATCATTGATTGGAACCATAATAGAAGGGAGTGAGAAGAGCGGGTGGGGGGAACTGGGAATGGAGGGAGGTGAAGATGTATTTGTGTTACAGACAAAAGACAAGTTCTGTTCCTCAGCAGGGACAAATGAAGAACCAGATGATGGGATAAACTGAGGTCAGAGAGTTTCCCCTATTGTTTCTTCTTTAAACAGCTCCTTCACCACTCCCTCAAAGTTTGCTCCATTGGGCAGGCAGGAGGAGAACAGTGTATGGTTTTTATCTTAAAGGGCAGGAGGTTGAGAAGAAAAAAGATAGAGGATCACACATTGTGTCTTTCCCCTTGAAAAGACCAAATATTTATTTTCAAAGTATTATGAATTAGAAGAGAACTTAAAGAAGTAGCTAAATTTTTGTTGAATCTTAAAATGCTCCAAGAAATGTTATTCAAGAAATCCTGAAGACTATGTGAGGCTGAGTTTTAGCTTTTTCTGAAATTCATCCTCTTTGATATTCACTCTCAATTGCTATCTCTACCTACCATATATAAAAATAACTCTTATCTTCTTTACATACTGGTTAATGTAAGTGAAAAGAATACATTTTTTTCAAGTGCAAGATGCATTTTTGGGAAAACTGATAATTTAGGATGAAAGAGGGGGAAATTCTCCCAAAAGCTCTTGATCAATGTGATACAATGATTAAGAGAGTCTACAGTTGGGTTTTTATTTTCTCCACCTACAATCCTACTTTCTCTGCATTTTTCTTGGGCCCATAAGCCCCATGAGAAAGGAGAATGGAGAATTAAGTCTGGTGTGTGTGTGTGGTTTTTTTTTTTTCTTTTTTTTGAGTTGGGGGGTCTTACTCTGTTACCCAGACTGGAGTGCAGTAGCACAGTCAGGGCTCACTGCAGCTTCAGCCTCCCAAATGGATAGGACTACAGACATGCAACATCACGCCTGGCTAATTTTTTTTTTTTTTTTTTTTGTAGAGACAAAGTCTTGCTATATTGTCCAGGCTGGTCTCAAACTATCCTCCTGCCTCAGACTCCCAAAGTACTTAAGAATTACAGGCATAAGCCACTATGCCCTACTGAAAATTAAGTTTTATACTTGGTCTAGACATAGCTAATTGAGTATATATGATAGAGCCCAGACTTACTCAGCAGATCACTTTTCCAACTTAGCCTGGGATCTCATTCTTCTACCATTACCCTCTAAAAAATACTCTACCAGCTGGGCTCAGTGGCTCAGCCTATAATCCTGCGCCTTTGGGAGGCTAAGGTGAGTGGAATGCCTGAGCCCGCAGGTTCAAGACCCGCCTGGGCAGTGAGACCTCATCTCTACAATAAATCAAAAATTCAGCTGGGCTTAGTAGCGTATGCCTGTAATTCCGGCTACTCGGAAGGCTGAGGCGGAAGGATCACCAGGGCCCAGCAGGTCGAGGCTGCGGTGGCCGGGAGTTGCCATTGCACTCCAGTCTGGGCGACAGAGTGAGACTCCAACTCAAAAAAATATATATATATATTCTACCAAAGTCTTCACCATAGCTTATGGTTAAGTTAGTAACCAAGTTCCATATTGGCAATGTCCTATGCATGCCCCCATCATTCTTCCTTTGGGAAATGCTTATACACTCATACCTAAACTAACAAATCCTAATTACAGATCCTCTGAGAAGGCTGCTGACCAACTTCTAAATCCATAATACAGTAGTCTCTCTTAGCCGAGGGGGATACTTTCCAAGACTCCCAGTGGATGCCTGACAAATTTGAATAACAAATCCTACATATACTATGTTTTTACCAATACATGCATACCTATGATAAAGTTTAATTTGTAAATTAGGCACAGTAAGAGATCAACAACAGTAACTAATAATAAAATAGAACAATTATAAAAATATACCTGCACCACTACTCTTGTGCTTTGGGGCCATTATTAAATAAGGGTTACTTGAACACAAGTACTATGCTGCCTCGGCAATGTGATAAACAAGATGGCTTCCAACTGACTAATGGACAGGTAGTGTGGATATGCTGCAAAGGGATGAGTCACATCTCCAAGCAGGACAGAGCAAGAGTTAATCATGCTAATCACAACAGTGTGCAATTTAAAATGTATAGTTTGTTTCTGGAGTTTTCCATTTAGGATTATGGCTAACTGGAGGTAACCGAAACAATGGAAAGTGCAACCATGGATAAGGGAGGACTACTGTATGAACTTCCTTCTTTCCACATCCCAATGGTTAACCTCTATATCAAAACCCAGCACTGAAGGAGAATAACAACAAGTATTTCTTCATTCATTTCAGATGACAGAAGGGAATCAAGACAATATCAAACAGACCCTCCAGAAGAGAGTAAATTGAGATCAGTCAGCCACAATGAAATTCACATGCTGGAAGACATTGGTGATCTCCAGTGTTTGGAATTCACTCTTTGTCCCAGATTTTTCTTTGGTGTTTCAACGCACTTCCATAACAAGCTCCTCAAAAACAAGGCAGGTTCAATATCCCTCTCACTAAGAAGTGGTTCATGTCTAACCAATGATGATCACAAATGCAATACAAAAAATTTCATTAAAACAATTACTGCAACTATCCAAGAATATTCTAGCTACCAGCCTCCGTTTGTTTTCAACCTTTTTATATTCCAACAATGTGTAACACAGACCACAGTCATCAAGGAAGAAAACTGGCAAAAATCACACATCTGAAAAAGTAGCCTTCAGGATTTAGAGGACTCAAGACCATCAGGAAAATTACCTATATGAATGGCTACAAGTAGGGAAACCATGGCGTAATATTCTAGTAGAGAAAAAAGGAAGATGTACTATGGTTAATAGGGATACAATATGCTTGTATCTTCTTGTATCAAGAATTAGTACCATACATCCTTCACATTACTGTGGAAGGAGAAGAGTATCAACCACACGCCAATTTTCTTCTAAATGCCTGTGTTTGGGCTTTTGTTTTGCTTTGTTTAAAAAAAAAAAAGAAAACCAAATGGATTTCCTTTAACTTCCTAAAGTACCGAGTTTCTCCCTCTCAAGTACACCAACGATTGAAACAACAAAACACAGCCTGTAATCCCAGCACTTTGGGAGGCCAAGGCGAGTGGATTACCAGAGCCTGCTCAGGTTCGAGATCCACGCGGGCAACTTGATGAGACTTCGTCTCTACAACAAATCAAAAAAATTAGCTAGGTGTGGTGGCACGTGCCTGTAATTTCAGCTACTTGGAAGGCTGAGGCAGAAAGGATCACCGGAGCCCAGCAGGTCGAGGCTGCGGTGGCCAGGAGCATGCCACTGCACTCCAGTCTGGGCGACAGAGTGAGATTCCAACTCAAAAAAAAAAAAGAAACAACAAAACAGAAACGATTCACTCAAATTGGCTTTAACAATAACACTACAGTTCTAAGCCGAGACATAGTTTTTACCAAAACCAATGTCCATTAACCATAATGTATCAACTAAGCTAGCTTCCCATCTTAATTCCCTGTACTCATCTACTCATCTCTCCATTCCAAGATAAGTTTCCAATGTGCCAGCCCAAGTTCTGTCCTTCACCAATAGTACTGACCTCAACACTACTTCTCTGAGGATGTATGGAAAACTTGACAGAGAAAAAAAATAACTGGTCAAGCACAAGGCAGAAAACTAGCTGGTGATCAATCAGAACCAACCAGGCAGATGTTACTTATCTGGGTTTTGTTTTGTTTGAGGGGGTGGAAGTTTCTTAGCCCACAGTCACCATGAGGCTTATGAGAAAAGGCATGCCATTCTATCTTCAAATAGTCCAAAGAGTTGGAGGGACAATTTACAGCCTCCTGTGTAAAAAAAAGTCTATAAATGCCAGTGCCATTCTTTGCCCTGTCACTTCCCATTAGCCTAAACCAACAGGATTCTATTCACTGAGACTTGAGCTGGAAACATGAACAGACAGACTTTTCTTGGGCAGAGAGAAAAGGGGAAGATGATTGGGGGCGGGGGTGTTGTGGGAAGCCAGATTTCTTTAAGTTTCTATGTAGTGCTTAATATGTATATAGTATACTGTTGGAGCTGAAACTGAACTACATGAGCAGTCATGAAAAAGTCACCTTGGGAAAAAGATTCAACTTCCTCAAATTTGTAATATGCTCAAGCCATAAATCTAAAATATGAAGAGATGAGACGATTGTGACAGTTTTTTTTAAAAAATCAATGACAAACACTATTTGATCCATGGTTCATTTGCTTTCACATACTTCCTATCTTTATTCATACACTATACTAGTCTACAGTCAAGTTCACTAAAGAGAAATCAGCAAGCAAGCAGGGCCTTATGTTGGATCAAATAAGCATAAACTCTGTGCACTGAGATGACAAGAGGTGGGTTTCGCATTGTCTTGTTTAGAATCCTAGGACAGAGAAGAGGCATCTCCACACTATCTACTAATCTCCACCATTTGAACCATATCTAACTAATAAGATCTGTGCCTAGAGATTTATAAGACTTAAGGACAAGTAACCAAATTATATAGGATATACTGGAACCCAAACCCCAAGATAAGGTGGACAGAAGTATGCTGATCTGGCTGTTCCATAAATACAAACTTAATCATGTCACTAACCTTGGCCAACCAAACAAATACTAAGTAGCAACTCATCTCTGGTGATAAAGAATAGTTAAGCACAAGACTCTGGACCAGGCAACTCTCACCAGAGACTGCATCCAGTTGCAATGTCAGGATTTGGGTCTAGAATACTAGTTCTAGAAAAACAGAGTTTTTCTTGTTTCTACTTCCTACACCCTTTCCTCCAACCTCTCTCCGTCCAGAGATTCACTCTCAAACTGCTTATATCTTCTGCAAGTATTCGAAAAATCCTGATATTGATATCAAATGAATAAATGACTGGTACACTCTGTTTTAGCTCAAACTCATGATAAGACACTAAAAGTAAAATTTTAATTGTGCAAATAAATAAATAAATCCTGGGCCACAGGTAAACAGTGGTCCAAATACATGGTCTGATAAAGGGTTTCTATTGACACTCTCAAGTGTGAAAGCTGTGTGGGAGATAAGCTAGATCTGAGTTGTGCAATATAGTAGCCACTGGCCAAGTAGCTATTTAAAATAAGTTCTACTGGACAGTGTTGATCTAGACAGGAAAATATCAGCATTTCTGGGACACTGTAACGGTTTATAAGGCAACTTAGTGCAAACTGTTGAAATTAGGATAGTTCTGAAACTCAAGATTTGTGATCAATATAAATGTGACCTGGCTGGGGCGTGGTGGTTCATGCCTAGGAGGCGAAGGCAGTAAGATTGCTTGAGCCCAGGAGTTTGAGACCAGCCTGAGCAAAACAGCAAAATCCTGTCTCTACAAAAAAATTTAAAAAGTAGCCGGGTGTGGTAGCACACACCTGCAGCTCCAGCTACTCAAGAGGCTAAGGCAGAAGAATCACTTGAGCCCAGGTCGAGGCTGTGGTGAGCTGTGATCCACCACACTCCAGCCTGGGCAAAAGAGCGAGGCCTTGACTCAAAAACACAAAAACAAATGATGACCTAAATGGAAGAAAGATGAAGCAAAGGTGTGTGTAAAGTTATGTGTCCCACAGTGGCACAACAATAACTTTTAGGGTTAACGTCTTTCTTAAGCAAAACATATAACCCAATTTCTCCCAATAGCTTTCTAGAGAGCTAAACATTTCCATACTAAAGTCAGAAAAAATATATATTTATGTTTTTGAGACAGGGTCTTGCTCTATCACCCAGGCTAAAGTGCAGCGGCATGATCATAGCTCACTATAATTTTAAATTCCTGGGCTCAAGCAATCCTCCTGCCTCAGCCTTCTGACTAGCTAGGACTACAGGCATGGGTCACCACACCCAGCTAATTTTTAAGCTTTTTTTTTTTTTTAGTCAGAATCTCACTCTGTTGCCCAGGCTGGAGGGTAGTACACAATCAACAGCTATTCAAGGCCTCAACATGCTGGGCTCAGGTAATCCTTCTACCTCAACCTTCCAAGTAGCCGGAATTACAGGTATGCACCACCACACACAGCTAATTTTTAAATTTTTTGTAGAGACAAGGTCTCACTATGTTGCCCAGGCTGGTCTAGAAATCCTGGGCTCAAGCGATCCTCCTGCCTCAGCCTCCCAAAGTGCTGAGATTATAAGTGAGAGCTACCATGCCTAGTCTTTCCTGATTATTTAATTTCCATTTTGCCTTTATCAGAAGTCAAAGTAGATTAATAAATTTTAACATCACTGAATTCAACATCTTAATCAAGAGGAATATAGACCATGCTCTAAAACAGCCTGGGTGAGAGCTGTGAAAACAATCTGTGGGAAAAAATAATTAGCTTGTGAAAAAATTCCTATAACGTAATCAAGAGCTGGTGAGAAGAGGTATAAATATCCTGTGAAATGAAGTTCTTAGTAGCCAGCTACATTCTTAGAAGGGTCATTTCCGGTCTATGTAAACCCCCCCAAGGGACTCTAATGTTGCAAAACCGACACTTCTGTCCAACCTACATTACCTTTCTGGAGATCGAAGAGACATTCAAACCAAATCTTTGCGCTCTTTCCTTTAGTTTATCCAGGTTAACCTATAAGAACAGGAAAAACAAATTACATGTTTTTAAAAAAATTTTTTTTTTTTGAGTTAGAGTCTTACTCTGTCACCCAGACTGTAGTGCAGTGGCAGGCGGCCACTGCAGCCTTGACCTGCTGAGCTCTGGTGGTCCTTCCGCCTTAGCCGTCCAAGTAGCCGGAACTACAGGCGCGCGCTACCACGCCCGGCTAATTTTTGATTTATTGTAGAGATGAGGTCTTGCCAAGTTGCCAAGGTGGGTCTCGAACCCACAGGCTCAGGCAATCGACTCACCTCAGCCTCCCAAAAGCGCTAGGATTACAGGCTGAGCCACAGAACCTGGCCTGTTTTTTAAAAATTTAAACAGAAAATAGAAAAGGCAGAAACTATAGTCCAAAGCTACAAGTTCAAATAAGTATATAACATTAAAGATATCATATATGCCGAAATAGGAAACCAAGCAGCACCTATCCATCCCATTGATTGCTTTTTGTTTTTTTGAGTTGGAGTCTCACTCTGTTACCCAGACTAGAGTGCAGTAGCCACTCCCGGCCACCGCAGCCTCGACCTGCTGGGCTCCGGTGATCCTTCCGCCTCAGCCTTGCAAGTAGCTGGAACTACAGGCGCGCACTACCATACCCAGCTAATTTTTGATTTATTGTAGAGATGAGGTCTTGCCAAGTTGCCCAGGCAATCCACTCACCTCAGCCTCCCAAAAGCATGGGATTACAGGCTGAGCCACCGAGCCAGGCTCATCCCACTGATTGTTAAAAGGCCTCTTCTAGATTACAGTGAAAGATTCACCCCTGCCTCCTTTAGTCATCAAAGGTGGCAAGATCCTAAGGAGGGTTTAAGATCAAAGTAGGCCAAACACTGCTAGAAAAAGTAAAGATAAGCCTAAATCGTCACCCCCAAACAAGCCCGCCATATACAGTCCAAAATCATTAATTCCTATACACAGTCTCTACAAGTAGTTCTTAACTCTATCCACAAGCAAAGAAAAACTAATACTGAAACACTCTCTTCAGAAGAGAATCTACTATCACTAAGCCAGGTGCAGTGGCTCATGCCTGTAATCCAAGCACTTTGAGAGGCCAAAAGTCGAGGGGATTGCCTGAGCCTAGGAATTTGAGACCAGCCTGGGCAACATAGCAAGACCCTGTCTCCACACACACAAAAAAATTACCTAAAGCTTTTGGACAAGGCCTAAAACTACAGTACCGTAAGGTTGGGCTTCCTTGGGTGAATCACCCTCCAGTTAACAAAACCCATTCATTTTTTCAAAAAGAGGACTGGTAGGAAGGAAGATGCTGGCAGTAACTCTGAAGACATGGGGACTTTCCTGAACTATCAGTACCTCAAACCCTTTTTAAAAATTCAGGACACAGCCGGGCTCGGTGGCTCAGCCTGTAATCCCGTGCCTTTGGGAGGCTGAGGTGAGTGGTTT
Source organism: Carlito syrichta (assembly GCF_000164805.1). Lineage (NCBI taxonomy): Eukaryota > Metazoa > Chordata > Mammalia > Primates > Tarsiidae > Carlito > Carlito syrichta. Next base: position 38,461 of record NW_007251275.1, read on the forward strand.
GCCTGAGCCTGCGGGTTCGAGACCCACCTGGGCAGCGAGACCTCATCTCTACAATAAATCAAAAAATCAGCCGGGCGTGGTAGCGCATGCCTGTAATTCCGGCCACTTGGAAGGCTGAGGCGGAAGGATCGCCGGAGCCCAGCAGGTTGAGGCTGCAGTGGCCGGGAGTGGCCACTGCACTCCAGTCTGGGTGACAGAGTGAGACTCCAACTCAAAAAAAAAAAAAAAAAAAAAAGCCGGGCTCGGTGGCTCAGCCTGTAATCCCGCGCCTTTGGGAGGCTGAGGTGAGTGGATTGCCTGAGCCCGCGGGTTCGAGACCCGCCTGGGCAGCGAGACCTCATCTCTACAATAAATAAGAAAATCAGCTGGGCGTGGTGGCGCATGCCTATAATTTCGGCTACTTGGAAGGCTGAGGCAGAAGGATCGCCGGAGCCCAGCAAGTCGAGGCTGCGGTGGCCGGGAGCAGCCACTGCACTCCAGTCTGGGCGACAGAGTGAGACTCCAACTCAAAAAAAAAAAAAAAAAAATTCAGGACACACAACACTGTACTGAAAACAAACAAACTGGGTGCAGTGGCTCACACCTATAATCCCAGCACTTTGGAAAGTGGAAGCAAAAGGATTGCCTGAGCCTGTGGGTTAGAGACCAGCCTGGGCAACTTGGCAAGACCTCTCACTATAATAAATTTTTTAAAAAATTAGCTGGGCGTGGTGCCACACACCTGTAGTTCCAGCTACACAGAAGGCTGAAGTAGAAGGATTGCCTGAGCCCAGCAGGTCGAGGCTGCAGTGGCTGTGAACGGGCCACTGAACTCCAGCCTAGGCAATGGAGTGAGACTCTGACTCAAAAAAAAAAAAAGAAAAAGAAAAAGAAGACAAACAAACAAAAATTGCCAAACTCATGATCTCAGAGTTTTCTCTGAACTAAGGAAAAGGCAGAGTCTTTAACTTTAAAGCTAGATATAGAGGGTTAAGATCTGGGTATGCAAGAGATAAAAAAAATACTTACCATAGGTTTGGTGTCGGATGACAGACCTAAGGAAGCAAATAAAGTTTATTAATTTTAAAAGTCATTAAAAAAGTCAATAGTCTCCAAATCAGACAGCATAAAAACAGCATATAGGACATAATTCCTTTATCCTATGACGACAAAACAGGGTGGAAACTGCAACCAGAGATCATATCTGCAGTCACTGCTGGTGGGAGCATAAAACAGTGTGGTTGCTTTAGAAAACAATTTGTCCGTTTCTCAAAAAGTTAAACATGGAGTTATATATGACCCAGCAATTCCACTCTTAGATATACACTCTAGAAAAATAAAAACACACATTACATCTACACAAAAACTTGTCCACAAATGTTCACAAGAGCATTATTCATGAGACAAAAAGTGAAAACAACTCAAACATCCATCAACTGATGATAGGCTAAATAAAAAGTGGTATATTCATACAATGAAATATTATCCAGCCGGGCTCGGTGGCTCAGACTGTAAGCCCGCACCTTTGGGAGGCTGAGGTGAGTGGACTGCCTGAGCCCGCAGGTTCAAGACCCGCCTGGGCAGGTGAGACTTCATCTCTACAATAAAATCAAAAAATGAGCCGGGCGTGGTAGCACGTGCCTGTAATTCCGGCTACTCGAAAGGTTGAGGCAGAAGGATCACCGGAGCCCAGCAGGTCGAGGCTGTGGTGGCGGGGAGCAGCCACTGCACTCCAGTCTGGGCGACAGAGTGAGACTCCAACTCAAAAAAAAAAAAAAGAAATATCATCCAGCAAAGTAAAACAAAAGGAACAAAGATGTGCTACGACATGGATGAACCTTGAAAACTATGCTAAGAAACAGTCACAAAAGACTACATATCGTTTTATTTATTTATAGATAGACAAATTTACACATAGTGAAAAAAATTAATGGTTGCTTAGGGCTGTAAGGGAGGGAGAAAGAATAGGGGATACTTGCTAATGAGCACAGGATTTCTTTTTTGGGGTGATAATGACTTTGATAAAGGTTGTACAACCCTGTGAATATACTTAAAAAAGCAGCAAATTATATACCTTAAGCAGATAAAGCTGTTATAAAGGAAAAAGATCTTATCTATAGAAACAAGCAGAACTACTATCATGAGTTGAAATTATGATCTCTTAGCCAGGTATAATGGCTCACACCTGTAATCCCAGCACTTTGGGACGTGGAGACAAGAAGAGTCCCTGAGTCCACGGGTTCTAGACCGGTCTGGGCAACATGGCAAGACCTGGTCTCTACAATAAATAAAAAAATTAGCTGAGCACGATGGCTCACGCCTGTAGTTCCAACTATTTAAAAGGCTGAGGCAGAAGGATCACCTGAGCCCAGCAGGTCAAGGCTGCGGTGGCTGTGAGTGTGCCACTGCACTCCAACCTGGGTGACACAGTGAGACTCCAACTCAAAAAGAAAGAAATAAAAATAGAAATTATGGCCTTTTAAGGCCAATAGTCTGTCCTGAAATTATCACCAAAATTCAAGTAGTAGATTGGCCTCCAAGCCCAACTCTGACATAGCCAATAATTATTTACTTCAAACTTTTCAGAATTTCATTCAAAAAACAATAATTTATTTATATATATATTAGTGGGAAAAGTTACAAACATATTAACAGTAAATATGTTCTTATTTTAGTCATTTACTTATTTATTCATAGAAGAGTGCATATAAGGATAGAAAAAAAAATTGGAAGGATCTGCAGTTGACTCTTAACAACATGGATTTGAACTGTGCCAGTCCACTTATACTTGGATTTTTTTTTTTTTTTTGAGTCAGAGTCTCATTCTGTCATCGAGACTGGAGTGCATGGTTACCACAGCCTCAACTTGCTGGGTTCATGAGATTCTTCCACCTCTGCCTTCCAAGTAGCTGGAATTACAAATGCATGCCAGCACACTTGGCTAATTTATCTATTTATTGTAGAGATGAGATCTCGACAAGCTGCCTAGGCTGGTCTCAAACTCCTGGCTCAGGCAATCCTCTTGCCTCCGCTTCCCAAAGTGCTGGATTTTTTTCAATAAATACAATCAACTCTCTGTCTGAGGGTTTATCACAACCACACGTAGTTAAAAAATACAGTATTCTCCGGACTGGGCATGGTGGCTTACACCTTAATCTTAGCACTTCGGGAGGCCAAGGTGGGAGGATTGCATGATCCCAGGAGTTTGAGACTAGCTTGGACAATATAGCAAGACCCCGTGTCTACAAAAAATTAGCTGAGTTTGGTGGTACACGCCGACTAGTCCCAGCTGCTTGGGAGGTTGAGGCTGGAATATTGCTTGAGCCCAGGAGTTAGACCAGCCTAGGCAAGACTTTGTCTCTACAAAAAATAAAAAATTAGCTGAGCATGGTGTTTTGTGCCTGTAGTCCCAGCTACTTGGGAGGCTAAGGCAGAAGGATCGCCTGAACCCAGGTGGAGGCTGCGGTGAGCCATGATGGTGTCATTACACTCCAATTTGGGTGAAAGAGTGCAACCCTGACTCAAAAACAAAAACAAAACCTATTATTCTGTTTTCAAAATGTGAAACCCAAAGATACGGAGGGGTAACTTTTTATATTTGTTGCAAGACTTCAGCATGTGTGGATTTTGGTGTCTGCTATGGTTGGGGGCTCGGGGAGGGCTTGGACCTGATCCTATATGAATATGGAGGGATTCTGTAGAATGCTCATTGTCTCTGATTGGTTGTATTTTGAGAGACTTTGTTTGTGTTTTTTAAAGCCATACAATGAATATGTATTACTTTCATAAAAAATTAGGGAGCACAGGCCTTGCTCAGTGGCTCAGCCTGTAATCCCAGCAACTTGGGAGGCCGAGGCAAGTGGATTACCTGAGCCTGTGGGTTCGAGATCAGCCTGGGTAACTTGGTGAGACCTCGTCTCTACAATAAATCAAAATATTAGCTGGGCGTGATAGTGTGCACCTGTAGTTCCGGCTACTTGGAAGGCTGAGATGGAAGGATCACCTAAGCCCAGCAGGTAGAGGCTGCAATGGCTGTGAGCGTGCCACTCCACTTCAGCCTGGGCAACAGAGTGAGACTCTGACTCAAAAACAAAACAAAACAAAACAATAAAAAAACAATTCTCGATTATATATTTAGTTATTTCTAGTTACTGATCATTATAAATAATGCTGTGACAAGCCTTACAATTAAGTCTTCAAATATACCCAAGATTACTTCCTTATAGATCCTTAGATGTAAAACTGTTAAGGTAAAAAGTATTCCTTTTCCTTTTACCACTTATACTAGCCAGTATAACACTGAATAGGTACATGATAATTGTATGCTGACGAGGCCTAGAATAAGCAAGATACTATTAGAAACTTCTCTGAAGATGTTAAAGAAAAGATAAATGTCAGCACCTGGTATCCTCTCATAACTTTAGTACTGACTCTTAACATTCTAGGAAGTTTTAAGGACATATAAAGCAAAGAAGTAAATGTTATAATCTCTTAAAGGCTTCTAGAGCTTATTTTGCAGAAATAAAATCTGTTGTTACCAGAAAAGAAAGAATATAAAGAGAACTTTCTCAGAAAAGTATCTGTACTCTTACCTTTTGTTGGAACTGAAGAAATTCCAAACCTGTAGAAAGAAAACAAGCTGAATCTTTGGAAGCTGTTCACACTCCTAGTTGTCCGTCTCCGTGTCAAATGTACATACGACACTTCTCACTTGTGATCTCAAGCCTTGCAATCATTAGCTAATTCTAACAACCCCATGAAAGACGTTCAGTTTACTCTCCTTCTCACCAAGAGTTCAAGGAATATGGTAAAAGGAAGTCTTATCAAAATTAGAAGTAGCAGTCAGTTTCTGAGTTTTACCATTACAAAAACCCTGTTCAATAATAAAGCCTAATCTATCCAAATCAGTAGAGATGTTCTGAGCAGGGTCAAAAAAGTATTCATTTCCTCTCAGTAAGCCTTTATTCTACTTAAAACCAACAATTATATCTAAAGCCTAGGACCACACCTCCTCATCTTCACCACTATCTCAGGTCCAAAATGCTGAGGACACTCACCTCGCTGCCCGAGCAGCTTTCTTACTCTCCAAGCTTACAGGTACATTGAATCGTTCAGCCCTCTTCTGCATTCTCTAAGTGACAACAGACAAAAGGAGAAGAGACGAATTCAATTTCTGGTTCAAAAAGTTGGTTAGAGATAGGTATCTTAAGAACATCAGGATTAATTTTTTAAGGTCTAAACTGAAAATACTGACAATCCTAAAAGATATCAGGTTATGTTCATACTAAGACTTAACTCAATAGCCCTTTCCAGAAAGCAAACACAAAAAGACTATTATTACATTCATGCTCTCAAAAACAAAAGGGAGGAATAAAATAAAGTAAAACCCACATTCTGCACGAAGCCAAGAAGACAAAAGCTGTGTATGGTTGACCTTTGAAAAGGGATCAAAGGAACAGCTTGGTTCCAACATTAGTAGTAAGTACTCTTTCGGTTAGACATGAGGCAGCTTTGTCTTATGACACCCTAAAAGAGTTTAATAATTCTCTACTTTGAAGGTACAAAATGAAACACAAGATCTCAACTGGAACCTGGGACAGAATTAGAAAAATTTCACATTCTGCATGAAACTTTATATACAAAAAGACTACAACTTCAGAGTTGACTACTCACTATGCCAGACCAAATATTTTCCAAAAAGTAGTTGGTGGAGAAATGTATCAAAACCAAATCTGTCAATACTGGTTTTCTGCCTATAAATAAAATTTTTAAGTGGTGATATAAATATAATAAAGAGTAAGAGAGAGAAATGTAGAGACTGTTCTACTAGGGATCAGAATACCTACTTCAGTCTGAGGTATTTCAGATGTAATTTTTACCACTTTCTTCTCTGCTGCCCTGGAAAAGAAAAGATTTTTTAAAACCTAAAAACTTTTTATATTCTAAACAAAAAAAGAAAAAAACCTCCTTGCCACTCCTTAGTCCAAAGAAACATGAAAATCATTAGAACTTTGGTTCCTTTAACTGTCATCTATTGAGGAAAAAAAGTTCAAATAACGGACTAAGCTACTTTAGCTAAGGTATAAGAAAGAATCAGGAAAGAATCTGGTTAAACATTGGGCTGAAGGGAAACACTCAAAGGACACCAGAAACCGTATCGTTTGCTTTTAGAACTTTAATTTTTTTTTTTTTTTAATTAATGACTTTCCCCCAACTCTCCTTTAAATACCAGCTCTCAGTTTTCATCACAACATTTAATGAGTCTCTACAAGACAAGCCCTGGTTTCCTTCTTTTAAAAATCCCCTTATTTCTCCCATGGGGACTGTAGCTCCAGCTGAAAGTCAAAGTAGGACAAATAAAAATGCCAAAGGGGGTGGGAAGAAAAAAGGCTAGAGGGAGTTTGAGTTAGGAAAACATGGTAAGTTACTGGTCAAAAGGTTTAAGAGAAAACAAAAGAGGGGGGACCATAGGGGCGGGAGACAAAGTTCGGAAATACCCAGGATAAATGGAAGGGCATTAACCCTCCACCAAACAACTCCCATAAAACCATGGGTCATAACCAGTCTCATTAAGGTCCCTCATTTAGAGACATGGGCGGCTTTTGTTCCAATATCCCGGGCACTTTTCCCATTTGATGCCCTGAAAGGTAGTAATGGTTTAATGACATTTTCAGAGGAAGCAATTCTGGAACAGGAACTTACTCTCTCCATCCTTTTGTTGGAGGTCCCTGACTGACAGACAAGCAATGGGTGCCCCCTGCTGACCATAACTAAGTCCTACAATATATAACTATTTGGGTAGAGAGTAAAGAAAAAAAAAAAATCAAACTAGAAACAAATTTTTGGAAAATCTCAGGCCAAAGATGAAGCAAGGGGGTCTCCTTTTAAATATTCAAAGAATTCAAATCATCCCTGAATATTCTGACTTTTAATAACATTTCTAAATTACTCCCATTTCTTAGTCATCCTTTCCTTACCCTGACTTAATTCAGGCACAAAAGGCCAAAGTACTTAATGTTTTACTTGAAGTCCAATGTCACAAGGAGAGCAGTTCTCTCTATCAACTCCAGTCTGATGACTTCCTCCTCATTCCCATCTTGACACACATGCAATGCTGTACACACCTCATGGCAGAAAAGGAATTCCAGAGAGGAAGCTTCCTTCTGTTTTATTCCAATTCCCTGAGGCACAATTAAACTCAAGCAATAAATACACATCACATTCTGGGACTCATGGGAAATTCCCACTCTTCATTAAGAAATATTTCTCCTACCCAGTGATATAAAAAACATTCCCCAAAACACAGGGACCCAGATCTCTCTATACATACTTTAGTGTCTCACAACTATCTCCCTGCAAAGCAAAAATACCACTTTCCACACACTTTCAATTTCCTTGTTTCTAAATTCATTGATAAAATGAAAGCCCCCTGAACAAGAGAATTGCACATTTTACATATTCTATGAATAATAATCTTAAAATTTTCAAATCTCTATCTTTTAATCCACACCAGTCAATTATCGTGGCATTCACTTCCTTCTTGTCCCAGAAGTCCTCCAAACATCTCTATTTTAAAGTTTTCCCATTAGGTCATTCTCCAAAGGTACTATATGTAGACCTCCGATGATGGGAAGACAATAAAATTCTATCAAAATGCTTGGGCCGGGCTCGGTGACTCAGCCTGCAATCCCAGCACTTTGGGAGGCCGAGGCAAGTGGATTCCTGAGCTTGCAGGTTCGAGACCAGCCCAGGCAACTTGGCGAGACCTCGTCTCTACAATAAATCAAAATGCTTAATATATATCCTCTGTGATATAGCAAATCCACTGCTAGGAATTTATCCTATGCACATACTTGCATAAGTATAAACAGTTGAACAAGGACATGAAGCATTACATTTTTTTGCTTTTATGAATAATCTAAACATCCATCAATAGGAGACTGGCAAAATAAATTACTAGAATGGAGCACTATTGCTATTGGACGATAGAACAGGTTCGAAACTAAATACTAAATCTGGGTGATAAGTACATGAGGGTCTACTATACTATTCTCAGACCTTTTGTAAATACCCATAATAACAAGCTGAAAAAGAGACCACTTACTAGGATAATTATCCCTACTTCATAGGGGGTTGATGTGAGGATTAAACAAGAATACATGTAAAACACTTGAACCATTTTAAGCATATAACTAACATTTAAATAAGGACATCATCATTATCATTATTATTATGGTAATACAGGAAAATCTCCAGATGTGAAAAAAATCATGAAACTGTGTAGAGTGTGTGTATCTATCTATATATGTACACAAATATACATATGTATACATATATAAATGCACACAGACCCCATAAATAAAATATTTCAAAAGACTGATTGCACTGTAATAAAAACCTCTGGAACATAAGATGGAGATAAATACAAGGAGTATTCAATTTTCTGTTTATATACACCTCTATGTACTGTTTGACTTTTTAGTTGTACATATATTGCTTTTTATAATGAAATGCATTAACCCAGCCACGAGGAACAAAAATGCCAAAAAGGACTCAATCGTTCTTGATATGCTGAAATACAAAATGGCCAATCATGGTAAAAGCCCCAAATTAAAGACATGTATGATCAACCTTGTGGGATAGTTTAAAATCAAGATCCACTTTCACTCTAGTACTTTATCCTCCTCTATAAATCAAAAGTATAGTGTTACTGGACACATATAACCTCTCCCCAATACCCTCCTCTCTTACAAAACTCCTTATACAGTTTTACACTTTTCTCTAAAAGTAGAGTAACAGAGTTACAGTTTCACACTCTAGAGAATTGCTTCTACAGAGATTCTCTATACAGTAAGATGTAGATTCTCTATACAGTAAGGGAATAATCTACTGCGGTGACCCTACAAAAGAACAACAAAGGCTAGGAGAACTAAACTGTGTCTGGGTTTGAAGTCACCTGATCCTAATGACCTATTACATAACCCTGGAGACACCCTACTTTGCTTCACTAGGACCAGGTACTTTGAGTGAAGTAGACCCTTCTGAAAAATGTATGATCTCATCAGAAACTAGCAGGCCAACAAGAATACAAAGAGATAAACAAAGTTAAACACTAGACCCAATAAAAACAGAACTGCCTGCTCTATACTCAAATGTCAAAAAAGCGATAATTACACATCAACAGTTTTTTCAGGGGGTTCTTCTTCTTTGACAGGGACTTCTATGGGTTTTGGCTCTTCTTCCTAAAACCAAATGAAACAAGACGGTTAATATAAATCAAAAAAGTAAATACCCAGCAAGAGAAGAACATCAGAACTCAAAAGTAAACCAGCCTCTCAGAACCTTCATACCCCTCCTTGGTTCCCCTAATAAATTAACATCTAAGTCTTCCAATGACTTAAGCAATGTGGTCAAGGCAGTGGCACATCATTAGGATATGACTAATCTGACTCTATCCAACTCACCTCTGTTTCATCTCCCAGTACATCTTCTTCATTCGCTTCCTCTTCAGCTAAAGAATATTAAAATATTCAGGTCAAGCCCTGCTACAAAACCATTTTGATCACTGTACCAAGGCTAAAATTAAAATCATTTTGCTTTCCCAAAATAAAATTCAATAATGAAGGCAGAACTGATACACATAAAATCTACTACAGATGAGGCAAAACCAGAATTCTACCTAACATTAATACAAAGTTGAACTCCAGCTGAACTGAAAAACTAAATGTAATGAAGTTTAAAAACAAAATTAATTTATAAAGTAATGTGGAAGAATATCTTTGAGATCTAGTGGTGGGGATCTGAAAAAAAAAGAAAACAACCCAGAAATAAAGTAATAGGTGAAAAATTAGAGATTTTTCAAAACTAAAGACTTCTATTAAGGACAGCATGAAAAAAGTTAAAAGACAAATGACAAGATATCTGTGCCTAAAACCAACAAAGGAATAGTTAAGAGAATATAAAAGAAATGCCTCCAAACCAATAAATAAATGATGGGAACCCCAATAGAAAAATGGGCAGAAGGCCAGGCATGGTGGTTCATGCCTGTAATCCTAGCACTTAGGGAGGTTAAGGGGTAGGATCACTTGAGGCCAGGAGTTCAAGACTAGCCTAGGCAACATAGTGAAACCCCCTTACCTATTTTAAAAAATTAAAAAACAGGCAAAGAAGAAGCCCAAAGGACCATAAACATGAGATGTTTAAACTTTTTCATAGAGAAATGTAAATAAAAACAACCAACAAATTACCAAATTAGGCCACTAAATTTAGGCTTGTGGAGATACAAGAACCCTTATACACTAGTGATGAGAGTGTAAATTTATACAGTAATTCTGGAAAACAATTTGCCACTGTTTAGTCATATTAAGTAATTAATATTAAGTATAGCAATTAGCAATCTCAGTCCTGGGTATATACCCCCAAGAGACACTTAGAGGAACAAGAGAGCAGGAAAGTAGTTCATAATAATAGAATGCTATAAACTACTCAGGGGTTCCCAATCCTGGGTCCACTGACCAGTAATGGTCCCAGGCTACACAGCAGGATTGATGAGCGGCTGGAGAGCAAGCAAAGCTTCATCTGTATCTACAGCCACTCACCGTCACTTGCACTATCACCTGAGTTCTGCCTCCCGTCAGATCAGTGGCAGCATTAGAGTCTCATAAGATCGTGAACCCAAGCCGGGCTCGGTGGCTCAGCCTGTAATCCCGCGCCTTGGGAGGCTGAGGTGAGTGGATTGCCTGAGCCTGCGGGTTTGAGACCCACCTGGGCAACTTGACAAGACTTCATCTATACAATAAATTAAAAAAAAATTAGCCGGGTGTGGTAGCGTGCCTGTAGTTCCAGCTACTTGGAAGGCTGAGGCGGAAGGATCATCGGAGCCCAGCAGGTTGAGGCCACGGTGGCCGGGAGCGGCCACTGCACTCCAGTCTGGGCAGAGTGAGACTCCAACTCAAAAAAAAAAAAAACAAAAAACAACAACAACAAAAAAAAGATCGTGAACCCTGCTGTGAACAGCATATGTGAGGGATCTAGGTTGAATGCTCCTTATGAGAATCTAATTCCTGATGATCTGAGGTGAAACAGAGGTGGCAATACTAGTGTTGGAGAGTGGCTGCAAATCCAGATTAACAATAGCAATGAGGTTTAACTGCACAGAGATCATAATAAATCAATCGCTTGCAGACTTATACCAAAACCCTATCAGTGAGTGGCAAATAAGTTGATGTACTTCAACTGTACAGTTGCGTCTGATGGCATAATTATACATTATTGTATAATTATACATAATTATTATGTATTACATATTTCATTATATATTCATTATATAAATATATTATTATCTATTTCATTATATATTACAGTGTAATAATAATAGAAATTAAGTGCACAATAAATATATGCACTTGAATCATCCCCAGATCATCACTGTGCCACCCCCATCCATGGAAAAACTATCTTCCACAAAACCAGTTTCTGACGCCAAAAAGACTGAAGACCACTGATATAAAGGATACAGTATACTATATACTGCAGGTTGAGTATTCCCAATCTGAAAACCAAAAATCTGAAATGCTCCCAAATCTGAAACTTTTTGAGTTACCAGTATTGACACCATAAGTGAAAAATTCCAAACCTAACTTCAGGTGACAGGTCATAGTCAAATCTTTGTCTCATGCAAAAAAATTATTTAAAATATTGTATAAAATCACCTTCAGCTATAGGTATGAAGCATACATGAAAATTTCATGTTTAGGCTTGGGTCCCATTCCCAAGATACCTTATTATGTATATGCAAATATGCCAAAATCTGAAAAAATCTGAAATTTGAAACACTTCTGGTACTAACCACTTCAGATAAGGGATACTCAACTGTAGTAAAATATATACTATAACATACATATAGTATTACTTATGGTAGCAGAGGTTTGGAGGCAATATAGGTGTCTATCACTGGGTGAATTAAATAAAATGTGATGGTTATACATAAGAGCATGCTATGAGGGAATTGAAGTCAACAGACTAACTCCATCATCTTCAAATGTGGAAAAAAAAGAAAAAAAGAGACTAGACAGCCATACATTCACAGGCCACACTAATACATCTTTTTAAAAAACATATTACTTTGTGAAAAAAGGTGAGAAATAAAGTAAGGCTATGGCCTCATTACCAACTATAAAAATGCAAATATTCTACCAAACACCACTGCCTGGTATACAAGGACAAAGGCAAAACAAAAAACAAAAAAATTTATCAAACACATTAGAATGATTTGCCTAAGTGGGCTGGGGTAAAATGAAATGAGAAATAGAAATAAAAGGGAATACATAAATAAAAATTAGACAGGGGACTTATACAACCTGAGATGATAATATGTAATAAAATAAATTGGGTTTGGTTTTGTTTTTTAAAAGGCATTATTGTTTTGGTTTTTTTTTTTGAGTTGGAGTCTCACTCTGTCGCCCAGACTGGAGTGCAGTGGCCACTCCCGGCCACCGCAGCCTTGACCTGCTGGGCTCCGGCGATCCTTCCGCCTCAGCCTTCCAAGTAGCTGGAATTACAGGCATGTGCTATCAGGCCTGGCTAATTTTTTTGATTTATTGTAGAGATGAGGTCTCGCCAAGTTGCCCAGGCGGGTCTCGAACCCGTGGGCTCAGGCAATTCACTCACCTCAGTCCTCCAAAGTGCGGGATTACAGGCTGAGCCACCGAGCCCGGCCTATATCTTTTTTTTTAAAAGGGACTATTTCTTTGCATTATAATCACTGTTCTGGATGACTTAGCATTTTCTTGAAGATGTTAATTAAGAGCTCACATTACTAAGGACCTAAAAAAAAGAAGAAATCTTCCAAGTGTCAAAGCCTGAGAGTTAATCTCCTTACTCTCACTCTACTGCCACAAAGTACTCACCATGCTCTTCAAGATACGCCTGGAGCCTATTGATGAGATCTTGTTTTATTCCCTTGGTCTCCAAACCTCGAGCAAGACATTCTTGCTTTAATTCAGCAAGCTGAGGGGAAAAAAAGTTTTCTTAGTTAACAGGATGAACACCAGTGAATGAAAGAGGTAGTTCTCACAAGAAAATAAAAAATGAAAATAGAGTTCAATCCCAAATTACTGCCCTTAATCCTATGAATACTCTGGGTTCACGAAGATGATCACTTTCCTCTCATACTATTCAATATGCAAGAGGACTTTTTAAACAAATGCTGAAGAATAAACAACATATAATAAAAATCTGATCTATTTGTACAACTACTTGTTAGCACAACTCTTTAGCTATTTCTGAGTAATTCAGAGGGGGAAAAAAACGGTTTTTTTCCCCCGTAAAAGTTACTGTGTCAGTATATGGGAAGAATGAACATTCAAGCAGAAAAATTCAATGATCTAAAGCAGACTCTTTTCCAATCATCCCAGATCCTTTATTAAAATCTATCATATATAAGTACACAGGTTTGACCACCGTAGAATTGTGTTAGCTAGCTTAATGTCAACAATGAATTGATTAAAGGATCTATATCAAAATGGTAAGAAATACCTAATGGCATGCCGAAGTTGTGCTGAAGATTTTAAAATCAGTAATTTGACTAAAGATGTAAAAGGTATGTTTATCAACTTTACAGACAATAGACAAAGGAAGGAGAACTGATGGATTATGACAGAACTAAGATTTTAAAAAACAGAAAAAAAACCTTTTCAGGGAGAATAAATGAGTCAAAAATGAAGATTCAACTTAGAAGAAATAAGTAATACATATAAAATCCGACACTTAGATTAAAGCTTCAATTAAACTGGATTACGGAGATCTGGTTCAATAGTAAATCAAAGGATAAAGACCTAGGGGTTTTAGGCAAAGAAGGTTAATGGTATAATTTGCTGCCAAAGTAATTCTAAGTCGCAAGTAACTGAAATATAGAATCCATAATAAATAATGCAATGACCTTGCTGGGCTCTATATTCTTATTTTAAGAAGCATAACCAGATGCTAATTCAAGAAAAACAGGCAGGAAAAGAAAGACTCCAGAAATCCTACATGCCACTCAGCACACAAACAGACTGGTAGTCTGAAAGAGGACCTTACTTGTTTTGAAGTGCAGATCTAAGACAAACCAGTACAAGTTAGAAAGCAGATTCCTACAGAAGAAAAAACTTACAACTATGGAGCATGCTCTTTATCTCTAGAAGGCTTTCAGCCAGGAAAGCATTTGGAAATAGAGTGAAGTTTTCCTTTTTTACATATCACAATGACTGACAGAGCATTTAGTGAGTGGGGCAGGCAGGGAAGGATGTTAGGCAGAGAACTACCCTATCTGACAAGACAACAGCACTCTCTATTGAGGAACATGGCAGGCAGTCACCCACTAAAAATTATTTTTAAGGCTTTTGTTTATTTTTTTAAAATGATTGCAGAATGCATAGTAGTTAAGAACATAGCCCCTAAAGTCAGATTACCTAGGTTCAAATTTCAGTTTTACCATTGCAGGTATATAACATTAGGTGACTAACTTCACCTTTCTGTGCCTTGGTCTCCTTACCTGTAAAATGGGAATAATAACCTACCCAGAGGGTTGATATGAACATTAAGCCAGTAAATTCTGTAATGCATTCAGAATAGTGCTTGGCAGCTAGCAAGTACTTTATAAACATTAGACACTGGTGAGGGACTAAACAAAATTCGACAAAATCACTGGTTCTCAGACTCTGAATTTCACAGATTAATGTATTTTTATTTATTTATTTATAGAGACAGGGTCTAGCTACCAGGCTAGACTTGAACTCCTGGACTCAAGTGATCCTCCCACTCCAGCCTCCTGATTAGCTGGGACTAGGAGTGTGCCACTGTAACCAGCTCAATGTACTTTTAAATAGGTAGGCTGATAAGATTGCTTTTTATGATATTACAACCAGGCCATGGACCGATACATCTACAAATAACAATAACAATGAATTATTAGAAAAATGAGCACATACCTGAATGTAGCAGTGATGGCAAACTGCTATAGAAATTTCTAAAAGAAAATTCTAAAAATTATGTCCAATTTTTCTATTTATCTCACTATTAACCAGTAACAGCTAGTTCATACATCAGCACTGGCCTGTGGACCATACTTAAATAACATTAATCCAGAATGTAGACTCTAAGTGATCATTAAGATCTATTTCTTAAGAATCTTGATCTTTCTCACACTGGCACTTTATTTCTTTATTTTCTTTCAGCTACTTGGAGAATGAGTCTTTTTCTTTTACTTACACTTTAAAATTTTGTGTTGGTTTGTTATAAAAGTACTATGCTCACTGTAGAAGAGTTAGAAAATTCTGAAAAGTATAGAGGAAAATAAAAGTCATATGCAATCCCAACATCTAGAGATCACTTAATGCTTTACACATATCATTTGTAGTGTGTGTGGTGGAGAGAGAATGCTGGTTGTTCCTTTACAAATACAGCTTCATTACTTCCTGTTACTCCACAAGCCTCAACTACGTCCTTCCTCCTAGTTCACATATTTTTTTGGTAATACTCAGGCAATTCAGAGTGCAGCCTTCTAGCACAGTTGCTCCTGCCTTCTTTCTCCTTCCTAAAATAGTGCCTAGATAAAGGCAGAAGTTTACAAAACCTGCAAAGTGACAGAGAAATGGAGTTGGTGGCAGTTCTTGCCCAGAATGCTGACTAGTACAGTCCGATCTAGATTTAGAGAGGACACGCAGAACAGAACAAACAGCTGCCACTGGTATGGATAGTATCTATCATTGCTGACTGTGCCATTGCCCCTCGTCACTGGGGTCTCAGTCCCCAGTGGCTCGCAGTCCTAACCCCAGGTTTCTGGCTCATTCAGCAGTCCTCTCAGCACTGCCATGTCCCCTCTCTGATCAGATAAGAATGTTACATAGATTTTACATAGTGTTGTATTAACTTCTTTATTATAATGTGGGCTCTTCCCATATACTAGGAAATTACTTTAAGAGAGACACAGATGAGTGAAAACACGAAACAGTTAAAAGTTAATTTCTTTTTGCACATATTTCAGCACTATTATGTTAGTAATAGAACTAAAACTTTTTAAAACTTCAAATAAGAACTGTCTTACAGGTCCAGGCATGGTGGCTCAAGCCTGTAATCCCAGCACTTTGGGAGGCCAAGGCGAGAGGATTGCCTGAGTCCGGGGGTTTGAGACCAGCCTGGCAGCTTGGTGAGACTCGTCTATATAATAAATCAAAAAATAAGACGGGTGGAGTGGGGTGCATCTGGAAAGCCTTGGAAGGCTGAGACAAAAGCCTGAGCCCAGCAGGTCAAGCAGGTCAAGGTTGCAGTGGCCATGAGTGTGCCACTGCACTCCAGCCTGGACGACAAGAGTGAGACTCCAACTCAAAAAAAAAAAACAAATTTTTTTTTAAAAAAACTAACTTATAATATAAAATCTTATCCCACTTTTAAATGAATTTGATTTTTAAAAATTTTTAAAGGTATTCTGAGTGAATTTTATGATGTGAATTTTATCTAATAGGGCTATTAAAAAACAAGCTAAAGAACACTGTACAGAGTATACTAGCATTACTATTAAAAAAAGATACACACACAGAGTCCTATATGATGCATATACACTAGATGCCTGGACAAGAAACAGATAAGCTAATAACAGTTGAATCTGGGAAGAGGAAGATATTTGGGAACAAGCATAGAAAAAAAACTTTTTACCATATATCCTTCTGTACCTTTAAGAATTGTGATCTTGGCTGTGCTCGGTGGCTCAGCCTGTAATCCCAGCACATTGGGAGGCCAAGGCAAGTGGATTGCCTGAGCCCATGGGTTCAAGACCAGCTCGGGCAACTTGGCGAGACCTCATCTCTACAATAAATAAAAAACTAGGCGGGGCTCAGTGGCTCAGCCTGTAATTCCGCACTTTGGGAGGCCAAGGTGAATGAATTGCCTGAGCTTGCGGGTTCGAGACCCGCCTGGACAACTTGGGGACACCTCATCTGTACAATAAATCAAAAAAATTAGCCGGGCGTGGTAGAACGCACCTGTAGTTCTGGCTACTTGGAAGACTGAGGCAGAAGGATCGCTGGAGCCCAGCAAATCGAGGCAGCAGTGGCCGGGAGCGGCCACTGCACTCCAGTCTGGGTGACAGAGTGAGATTCCAACTCAA